>NW_024096829.1:0-59768 GCF_016545835.1 Crotalus tigris | reverse complement strand
CACATGTTGTGTGAATCCTGAAACCAAAACTTTTCTGTGCCAAGATTCAACCTGAAGGTCTCAGAATAAACAAAAAGAGGGTATTGTGTGTGTGTGTGTGTGTGTGTGTGTGTGTGTGTGTGAGAGAGAGAGAGAGAGAGAGAGAGAGAGAGAGAGAGAGAGAGAGAGATCTGTTGGGATCAAAGGAGACTAATCCTGAGTAAAGTCTCTGCTTACAGTTCAAGGGGATAGCCCTGGATTGCCCTGTGTCTTTTTCCTGGATCCCTACTCATTTCATTACATGGAGGTTGTGGGATTCAAAAGAGCAGTGCTTTTTTTCTAAAAAAAAAAAAAAAAAAAAAAGGGGTGCCGAAACTCACACACCTCATACAATACGCCTTGCCTACTCTACAAGGTTCCATCCAAAAAAGGTGACGGACTCCCTACAAAAGAGTGTTGTAAAAACTCAGCCAATAAATTAGGGGTCTCCACAAGCATGAGCTCTTCTTTCCATTTCGTTTTTCTCCTGGGATTTTAAGGCCGTAAAGAGCACTTGGCTACACCTGGTTTCCAATTATTGAGGAAACATGGACAGTGCTTGACTGAGGTTGTCTGTCGGAGGAAGAATTTGCAGCCAGAGGGCTGGAGCAGCTATCTAGATAAGGTGCAACTTAGTAGGGGACTGATGGTGAAGGAGGAATAGGCTGGATTCCAGCAAACCCATAGCAGAAATGCTGAAAGGTGAAGCCAAGGCCAGAAGCAGAGACCATGAGGGTCCACAGCTCGCCATCAGCTTATCCCCCCCCCATCTTCCAGGCACCCCAACACAGACTAAAAGGCTTGGGAAGATCTGTAATGGTATGTGGACATGACCTTGGGCAACAGGCCAAAAAGATTCAGCCAAGGGAACAGTCGGATAAAAGGCAACTTAGCCTGTAGCAGAAATGTGGGTGGGTCAGGAGGCTCAGAAGGGATCTCCCTGGTTTCTTGAGTTGCAAAGGCAAGGGAGGGGAAGGGAAGAGGGAAATATACTTCAGATTTGCAATGTTCTATTAATGCAACCTTACAGTAAAGTAGAATTAGTTCCTCTAGTCATGACTTACTTGTAGTTCAAGCAATAAAGGAGAAAACAGCTGATTATAAGACTCTTTAGGAATTAGATAACCACACAGACATAGACTTTAGCTTAAATGGAGCATAGCATAGTATATAGGTTTAGTGGTAAGTCTTAAGTTAGAAGTTAGGAAATAAATTTGTTAAACTTTTTATACAATAATAACCTTCCTGGGAACAGAGGAAAAATAATAATATGTTTGTGGTGTGTAGTATTTTCCCAAAGAACCCCCTCACAATGGTAAAAAAACAAAACAAAACAAGATGGTGGCTACAAAGTGCAATTGAAACTCCATTTTTTTATGTGTGACATTCTGCATTAAATTGTAAGGTTATCAAACGTGCATTTTCCCTACAATAAAATGGTTGCTTTACCTCTTTAGAAGTTCTTATATCTCAATAAGTGTAAGCTGAAAGCTTATCAGAATCCACTTCTGACATGCTTTTCGCTCAGGAGCACATTGTATCAGCTCAGCCACTTTATTATCATCTTAATTCAACAAGATTTGGCAGTAAATTCTCGAAAGTGGACCAATAAATCATGTTATGCTAGTTTAAGTATTTCTATAAATTAAATTCCAAATCCAATTTAATATTATTTCTGTCTTGAACTGGATGAGGGTTAGTATATCATCTCCCTGTGTGATCTGGACTTACCAGAGATTTAAAACAAAAGCCTCTGCATGATTATTATTATTTTTTTGATTATGGAAAATGTGAGATCTGGTCATTTTTCCCCCTGTGGGTTGCATTTGCACACAGCACATAATAATATAATTAAACTTGAATCTATTATGTTAATATCTGTGCTAAGATCAGCACTACAGAAAATGATTAGTGTTATTCCTATGTAAGCAGCTAATTCCTATTCATTTTTTCTAGATAATTTTGTTCCCAAGTTTGTATGAAGAGGTCAGGGAAAGAAAAGGGAGGGGGAACACTAAGATAGTTATTCTCTTTTTTGACTTGAGTGCTGAGCCCAAAGCAAACTCAATAGTATCTTCTGCCCTCTGGTTGCTTAAAGCAAATATATAGCTCATCTGAGATTAGGTTCTCAATCATATGGAGCATATGGTGGACACAAAAGCCCCCTGGCCCCTGAGAGGGCAATGGAAAAAGCAGGAACACCTCCCATTCTCCTGTCTCCCTTGAATTGGAATCTTGGGATGCTGAATGCATAGACGGGGTGCTTAAGCGAGGCACCTCACCTCTGCAGGTTACAATTCTGGTCAAACAGCAACCCTGTATGCCAATTATCTCCCAAGTCAGGTTTGAGGTTGTGTTCTGACATATGAGGCAGCAGAGAAATAGTCAGGCATTAAGATTTTTCAGGCACTAAGAAACCCTTCAGTCAATGCCATCTTGAGGTTATTTCCAGGTGAGGTGGGTTTTCTTTCTGATGGGCCCTTCTCTAGAAAGTCTTTGCGTGAAATTCAGGAGTGCAACCATTTTGTCCTTTCCATATGCAGCACCAATCCTTTCACCTGGGGTTTCCCTGCAAGAAATATAGTAGAGGAAATATTTCTTTTTCTT
This sequence comes from Crotalus tigris, assembly GCF_016545835.1. NCBI lineage: Eukaryota > Metazoa > Chordata > Lepidosauria > Squamata > Viperidae > Crotalus > Crotalus tigris. Next base: position 57,143 of record NW_024096829.1, on the reverse strand, counting down.
TTGCTTTCCTTTCCAGTGATTTTCATTCTTTTTATTCATCATATTTCATTATTCATTTTAATCAATTCCATTTTTTTATTGCAATTCGTTTCAAGACTGGAGAACAGGGGAACTTGTATATATTGCAAAGCTTGATGGATGCTATTCTAGATGGACCTTTGATCCATTCCAGTAAAGTTCTTCTTGTGTTTCTGAATCAGTGCTAATACATATATGGCAATATGTAGGTAGTTGTGAGGGCTCCAGTGTCTGTCCTGAGTCCCTCTTTGAAATATGCTTTCCAGCTCAAGAAAACTCATAGCTACCTCTCATCACTATTTTAATTTATCAATTTAATTTTAAATGTAAAAATGATGCAATAGTTGTTTAGGACCTCTTGAAACACACCCACCCACTGATCCATGTACAAAGGGATGATGCTCTGATTGCAAAAGTATGCCTGCCATCTTGATCCCCCACAAGGTTTACTTTGTCAACAATAATGCTAGATGCCAACATTCTGACAAAGCTCATGCCTGAGCTTGGGACCAATGGTCTGGCTCCCACTCTGCCTTCTTTCTATCCCTCTAGCTTTCCCTGAGTTTTGCCTTGTGGAAGGGACCCAGAAGAAAGCAAACAAATTAGCAACAGCAAGGAGCAGAAGGGTCAATTGTGAGTTGTAATGGAAATTTATTTGGACCATTGAATGATCCTTCAGAGATGCAGTAGGACTTTAATTATTTTATGACTTCAAGTCAGTGTTGGCTCTTGGTGACAGCCTGCAGTTTTCCTGGCAACATTTTCTGAAGAAGTGGTTTCCTTTGCCCACTTCTCAAGGCTGAGAGAGAGAGTGACTGGTTCAAGGTCACCCAGCTGCCTTTGTGCCCAAGGCAGGACTAGAATTCACAGTCTCCCAGTTTCTAGTCTGGTGCCTTAACCACTGCACCAAATTGGCTTTTATAGGGAGAGGAAAAACGAGGGAGAGAGGCTAGCTCAAAGGAATGGATAGGGAAGGACAATAACTGAGTTTCTTGGCAATATAATTATGCATGATAATTAATCTAAATTAGTTCAGTTCAGCTTAGATGATTACTCAGCATGTATTTAATAGCTCTGCCATGTTAAAAAAAAGAGTTGGATGTAATTTCTGAAATGGTTTTGGGGGGGGATTTACCTGTTGGAAGGTTAAAAAAAACATGGTCACTCCCTCTGTTAGCTAGGCCACACATGAACTCTTCCCCATTTTGCAGGCAACCATCTTTCCTGACCCACATGGAGGTTTATTAAAAATTGCTGAGTTGAAATAGATGGAGCACAGCCAGTTAATACTAGTGAATCCATCAGGAAGCGAGATCCCCTCAACGATATGGAAATGTCCTAAATCACAGCACTGCTTCCCACACCAGACACACGACCCCCATAAAAAGTCCACACATAGAGAAGATTCCACACATCTAAGATTGATACACCCAGAGCTGAGGAACAACTTTTCTAATCAGACTTCACACACCCCAGAGCACAAACACTTCAGTCTGCACATCTAATACACCTCGTGATCAAAGTTCTCCATTGCTACAAATATTATTGTCTTCCAAGTAGCCTACCTTTCTGTTATGTCCCGAGCCTTTGCAAACGGCTCGGGCGTTTGCAGGCAGTTTTTCGGTTGTTTTTTTTTGTAGAGTGTTATGTTGTTTTTTAGTTGTGTTTATAGCGTTTTTTTGTGTTTGTTGTTTTTTGTAGGTTTAGGTTGGGTTTTTTGTTGTTGTGATGTGTTTGGTGTGTTTTTGTGTTAAGTGTTTTGTCGTTTTTGGTGGTTGTTGTTTTGGTAGCGTCGTTGTTTTTTTTTTTTCACCGCCTGGCAGGTGCAAAGCTGCCCGGGCCCAGACAGGCTGTCGCCAGCGCCGTGCGCATGCGCGGGTGCTGGCGCGGGAAAAGTAACCCATTTACCCGGGAGTTGCCTATATAAGAGGCTGCGAGGCGTTTGGGCGAGGCTGAAGCCATCTTCCTGTAAGCTGAACGCTGACTAAAGAAACTGAGAACTCCAGCTGCTTCTCGTGTCTGTTTTCCCGCCAAGGACCAACACTGGCGATACGAGGACAGGGATGCCTGCACTACTGGAAAGGAGAAGTGTAAGCTTACCCGAGGAGTCCTGAGCGGCGGAAGAGGAACGGCGTCGACTCGGCAGCTACCCGCCAATCCTGTGCGCATTCGGGGGTAGGCTGGCTGATAGACCCGTCTCCTGAAGATCCGAAGATGGCGAAAATCGGAAGGCTTTCGGAATTCGACGTCTCACATCCAGAGCGGTGGGAGTCCTACGTATCCAGATTGGAGAACTACTTCAAGGCAAACCAAGTGAGGGAAGATAGCTTGAAGGCCGCCACCCTGCTTTGCGTTTGCGGCCAAGACGCCTTCGACATCGCAGAAAATCTTGCAGCACCTGTTCCAGTAGAGTCTGTAAGCTACGCAGACCTGAAGAAGCTGCTGAAAGAGCACTTCCACCCCAAGGTGTCCGTTATCTCATGGCGCCACACCTTCGAGCAGAGGGGTCAACGGTCCGGTGAAACAGCCAAGGAATACATCGCCGCGCTACGGAAGGCCGCCAAGCCCTGCGAGTTCAAGGACCTCGAGGAACGACTGAGGGACCGATTCGTGTGCGGGCTAAGGCATCGAGAGCTACAACAGAGACTTTTTGCCAAGGAAGAATGATCCTTCCAAGACGCCTTAAGGGAAGTCACCGCAGAAGAAGCAGCAGGCGGCGCCATCAAAAACATGCGGCCGATCAGAAACAGTGCAGAGGATGCGTCCGTGCACCAGGAAGACGTCCGACGAAACTCCGAGGAGGATCCGGACGAGGAAGTCGACCGTCTACACCCCGCGAAGGAAGAGAACCAGAAGGGAAGCTCTTCGGCTCTGCTCAAGTGCCTCGGCTGTGGAGGTCGCCACAGGAGAACCGACTGCAAGTTCCGCTCCGCTACCTGCCGGGCATGCGGCAAACCAGGGCATATTGCAGCTGTGTGTCTGAGCCGACGAAAGGCACAACCCCAAGAAGAACGCCTGAAAGGTACCAGATTCCCCAGCCAGAATAGGGTAGGGTTTTGCGCTTCGCGAAGAAGCATCTGTAGAACAGGCACACACAAGCCCATGAAGAAAAAGCTGTCACTCAACGTGAAGCTACAAGGGGGTCCATTATCTATGGAACTAGACACAGGGTCTGCCCCTACTTTGACGATGTCTTGATTGCAGGAGACTCCACACACATTCTAGCTGAAAGACTTAGGGCTGTCCTGTTAAGATTCAGGGAATCAGGCCTCAAGCTCAGAAAATACAAATGCAAGATCGGGGTGCCTTCTACTGAATTTCTGGGATTCAAAATTGATGCTGCTGGGATTCATCCTGCTGAATCCAAACTAACTGCTATTTTACAAGCACCCAGGCCAAAGTCTAAGGCCGAACTTCAGGCCTTCCTAGGCCTCCTGAATTTCTACAATTCTTTTCTTCCACCTAAAGCTAGTGTAGCTGAGCCTCTTCACAGGCTACTAGACAAACAAGCTGTGTGGCTGTGGTCACAAGCACATTAGGCTTGCTTTAAAGAAGTCAAGGCCTTGCTCACTTCTAACAGTGTTCTTGCACATTTCAACGAGTCTCTTCCTGTGTGCATCGCTTGTGATGCATCCCCCTACGGGGTTGGAGCTGTCCTGAGTCACCTCAGGTCTGATGGAACTCAGGTTCCTATTGCATACTACTCCATAACACTGTCTTCTGCCGAGCGCAACTACGCTCAGATAGACAGGGAGGCTCTGGCTGTTGTTGCTGGAATTAAAAAATTCCACGATTTTCTATATGGCAGGCATTTCACGGTCTTCACTGACCATAAGCCTCTGCTGGGACTGTTAACCACACGTAAGCAGACTCCCCACATCATTTCCCCTAGAATGCTTAGGTGGTCTATTTTTTTGTCTGCATATGATTTTTCATTACTCCACAAGCCTGGGACAGAAATGGGCCATGCTGATGGCCTCAGTAGGTTGCCTCTGCCAGTAGTAGAAGCTGACCCCGCGCCAGCTGTCAACATTCTATCAATCCAAGCCTTGCCCGAGCTCCCTCTTAGTGCAAGGGATGTTACCGCTGAAACGGGTACAGATCACACACTTTCACGTGTCCGCTCCTGGGTCCTGTCCGGGTGGCCTGAGCACTTCCCTAGTCCTGAGTTTCAGAGTTTCTGGTCCAAAAGGAACGAACTGTCCCTTTCTCAGGGTTGTCTGCTTTGGGGAAACAGAGTTGTCATTCCCACCTCAATGAGGACTAGGTTCTTAGAATCCCTCCACGAGGGTCATCCTGGCATTGTCCGTATGAAGGCTCTTGCACGAAGCCACTTGTGGTGGCCTGGTTTAGATAAAGATATTGAGGCTAAGGTGCACGCATGCCACCTGTGCCAACGATCTCGCCCAGAGATGCCCCAAGCTCCTGTGCATAGATGGGAGGAAACACAGTCCCCATGGTCTAGGGTGCACATTGACTACGCTGGGCCCTTTCAGGGCCAGTTCTTCTTGGGCTGTTGAAGCCATTCAAAATGGCTTGAGGTTGTGCCTGTCTCATCCACCACACTGCAAAGACATTTCAGGTACTGAGGGGGATTTTTGCTGCACACGGGCTGCCAGATGTCATTGTGTCTGACAACGGCCCTCAATTCACCTCCTCCGAATTCCAAGCTTTCTTACAGGCAAAACTGATTCGTCATGCCACATCTGCGCCCTTTCACCCTTCCACCAACGGTATGGCTGAACGCATGGTGCGCATCGCAAAGGACGCCTTGAAGAGACTCACATACGGGGACTGGCATCACAGGTTGGCTGACTTTCTCCTTTCTTATCGCACCACACCGTCCACTTCTACAGGGAGAAGTCCAGCTGAACTTCGTTGGGGGCGCCAACTTACTCCTAGACTTGACGGTTGCATACGGCAGATGCCTGCACTACCTCACATCCTAGGGGCACCTAGACAACTACTTGTGGGTGCCCCGGTTTGGGCTCGCAATTACGGGCCTGGTCATACATGGGTCCCCGCTTCTGTGTCCAGGATCACAGGTCCTCTCTCCTACGAGGTTGCCCTGGACAACGGTCGTGTCCTGCGTCGGCACATCGACCAACTTCGCTCTAGGCGAGACTTTTCTGCTGAGACTCCTGGGTCTTTTCCAGGGGGGGAGGGGGACCCTTTGGAGCAAAGGGAAGGGCAAGAGCTACTGCCCATCTCCACTGAGGGAGCCACAAACGGCTCGTCCCAAGATTCCGCAATTGCTCCAAAAAGGAAGTCATGGAGCTTACCCACACAACAGGCACTCACGCCTACTCCAGCCAGGGAGTCACCCCGGGGGCATACTCACTTTCCACATACGTCACACAGCACTCAAGTCACGGAGGATACCCGGGGGCATCCCAACAAATCATTCCCCGCAAGAGAGCTGGCACACAATTCCCAAGGTTGGCCTGACCTTACCCCAAATCCTACAGGGGGTCAAACATACACAGAGCTAGTCGAGGAACCAAGTCCCGACTACAACACCCCTAGCACAAATCTGGGAACACCTGAGTTTTGGGAAAGTACAGAAACCCACATGAGCCCGAACACAGAATGGGGTTCAGGGAATGGACAGCCTCCTGACAGGTCTTGGACTGACCTAGGAGGTCCTACAGAGACGCCCAGCAGCGGCTATCACTTCAAGGGGCCTGAGGGTCTACAGCTAGGCAGGTCAACCAGGTCACAAAGCAACAGAAGCCCTGGCCTGACGAGCCCAGTGGGCAAGCGAGCAGGCCAGGCATTGGGGCACAGTCCTTGGAAGACACCAGGGCACAATAGAGAGAAAAGGCTCACGCCTCCCTCCAGTCAGGGGACTTATGCCAGTAATCCAGAGCTAAGAAGGTCACAGAGAGCAAAGAAATCTCCCAAGTACTTAGAAGACTACATAACATTGCTGGCAAAGCAAAAGCCAGTAAACAGTGGGAACATTGGGGAGCAAAATGTCATATAAAATAAATGTTGTATGTTGGTAGTAGTTTTAGCCCGGGGGAAAGGGGTGTTATGTCCCGAGCCTTTGCAAATGGCTCGGGCGTTTGCAGGCAGTCCCGGGCAGGTGCAAAGCTGCCCGGGACCAGACAGGCTGTCGCCAGCGCCGTGCGCAGGCGCGGGTGCTGGCGCGGGAAAAGTAACCCTTTTACCCGGGAGTTGCCTATATAAGAGGCTGCGAGGCGTTTGGGCGAGGCTGAAGCCATCTTCCTGTAAGCTGAACGCTGAATAAAAGAAACTGAGAACTCCAGCTGCTTCTCGTGTCTGCTTTCCCGCCAAGGACGCAACACTTGTATTATATGGTATTGAGCTATCATATCTGGGCTATAAAATCCAGATAGGCAGTAGATGACAGCAAAAGGACACAGATCACTGCCAACTAGAGGTCTTCTGTTTTTTACAGTGCTGAAGTACTAGAATGTGAGAGTGAAGGGCAGGGAGGGCAGGACAAAACTGCTTTATCAATGAACAGATTTGCTGGAAAATGCTGAGGTGTAGTTGCTATGGGAACTAACTGATCAGCCAATTGTTTCTCTATATGAAAGATTTTTCTGGATAAGAAGAATTTTAATACAAATCAATAAATGTTTCTGTGTATTATCTGCTCACTAAATATTTTGTAGAGAAGGTTTCAGTAAGGAAGGAAATGGTATCTGATATTACATATAATGTAATATAATATAATGTAAGAGTATGGTATCTGATATGGTATCTGATACCATATTCTAAGACTACTATTTGTTGGACTACAGGGTCTTTTTCTTTATTCAATTGATAGCTCATGGCCAGCCTGCTTGATCTTGTCTCCCCCCACCCTCCCCCTCCAGTGCAGCTGACTCTGCCTCCTCCCAAGGCTGCTGCTTTTTCTCTCTCTCCCTCTCCCGCCCAAACTGCCTCCTTTTATAGCCTCTCCTGTCTCCGTCCCCCTCCTCCTCCTTTCTCATGGGGGAGGGTGAGCCAGAAGTGAGCCTGGGGCCTTTGCAGCTCCAGAGGATTCTCTCACTGTAAGTCCTTGCCTGTGCTCCACTACACTTTGCTAGGCAGGGCTGCGTACCACCTGCTACTCATTAATGTACCACAAGTGGTACGCATACCACCGGTTGAAAAGCCCTGGCATATTGTTATACTTTCTCCTTCCTATTCTTCTTCTACTGCAGTGATGCTTCTGCAAAAGTTAAGGCTGGTCCTATCCTAAAAGCATAAGAGCGAAATCCTGCTTTATATTAATTATCGAGATCTGAAAGTGCTTCTTGATTCCTCAGCTGTCACTAGACTCATAAATGCTGACAAAAACCACTTTTACACAATATCATCTGAGGTCCCAGTGATTCCTTTTGAAACCAGTTGCACTTGGTAATGGGGATCCACACTATCAAAGTGACTGCTTCTGTCACTGTGAATCCATCCAGTAATAAAGCTTACAACCAATGATCACCTTCTTTTACATTAAATATGTCATGCTGCTACAATAGAATAAATGCTATTGGATGTCCAGAATAAAATTCTAGTATTTCTTAACTACTGCCAATCCTAAATACAATAGGAACTGAATAGCAAGAGAAAAGTCTTTTCAGTACTACCAATGCCCAAATTCATGCTTCACTAAACTAATAAAACATAATGTGAAGATGGAGAAAATTTATTATAAGATAGCCTCTTCTTAAATTTATTTTCTTTGCAATATTTAAAGAATCTGTAGCCAAGAAAGAGGGTGCTCTCAGAGACGTATCTTATAGCTGATGAAAGATTTCATGAAGGTTTTGAATGAATATTTTTGGAAATCATGCCTCTGGGAGAAGCAATTTTATGTAAACACAGCGTATGTGCTGGCAGAATGTCATATTAACATAATTTTATGCATTTAATTTCATAGAATATTTGCAAAAGAGAACAGAAGTAAAACTTCAAAGGTCATAAAATATGAGCATCAACCTCATGGAAAAGAGGATCAGGAAAAGGACATATATCTTTTGATAGAAAGTGTCAAAGGTTTCTAGTAGCACATGATGAAATTAATTAGATGAGCACAGACTAATCAGAGTAAGTCTAGGAATGCTGAACTTATCCACTACTTTTCCAGAATAATTTCCAGAATCTGTATTCAGAATCCATCCTTTCCCGCCCTTACACATATATTTTTGTTAGCACTTTTTCCTCCACTAGGAAACAAGATATTACTGGAATCAGCACTCATCATTTATCTCCTTTCTTTCTCATTTATTTCCTGATAGATAAATGATAGATAGATAGATAGATAGATAGATAGATAGATAGATAGATAGATAGATAACCTTTATTGTCATTTTTTTTTACTGTGGACACAATGGCATACATTAAAAATGAAATTCAGTTGCTCTCAAAGTGTACACATACATAACACACATTTAAACATGCTATAAACAACATATCTATAGACCTACACTCTTACATATAAGTAATATATAAATATTAATGACTGTCCATCTTGAATACATAATGGAAGGAGGAAGCTTTAGAGTTCACAAGGTTAATACTGTATGGAACAAAACTATGACTGAATCTGGATGTTCTGCTTCAGATACCACAAAGCCTTCTCCCAGAACATAACAAGGAAAACAGGTCATGAAGAGGATTTGTAGTGTACCAGACAATCTTGCAGACCCTGCTCAAGCAATGCTTATATGCTATGTCCTGGATGGAACGGAGGGAACTGACAATAATCTTTTCAGACATCCTCACCACTCTCTGCACTGCCTTCCTATCTGAAGCAGTGATGCTTCCAAACCAGACTGTGATGCTGTATGACAGGATGCTCTCAATCAACTTGATTAAAGTTCCCCACTACAATAAATGCACCCTCTGAGTAAGTAGTTATGCTGTTAATTCTCTTGAATTACATGCCTAGTACATGCAATTTGACAATTAGATAATATAAATTGATTCTCTGTGTCCTTATCATTAAAAGACTGTTATTGCACAATTGGAAAGATAAATTAAAACATTAAATAACAATAATCTTAACCTAGGTTAAGTGGAATTGTGTTTTTTTCCTCTCTCTCTGATATGATACGCATGATATCTTTGATATAACTTTGATTTCCAATACAAAATTGATATGGTATCCTAGAGCTAAAAGCTGTGATACAACAAAATAGAAGCCCCAAGTAGATTATAGGTCTGGTCAAACCCGGATGAAAGAATCTGTACAGCAATGTTGGGAAAGATAGGGTGTAACAAATAAAAAAATATGCCTTAAAAATATACTCTGCAAAGTAATCAGCTTTATCATGTTTGTATCTTATTTTGCTTTAACCACCATAGAGACCATATTACATGTTATCTTAAGAATTTTTCAATAGTTTAAGATAATTTCATGGCTGAATGAGGATTTATACCCAGATACCCATTTATCTCCACCATATTTCTCTAAAAATGCAGCCTTTCAAGGCAGTCTCTATATACCAAGGTGTGAAAATAATGCTTATTTAATAAAAGGGAAACATGTTTCTGTGGAGTGAGTTATCAGCAGATCAAAATTAAGCACAGAGATTTCTAGGAAAATAAATCCCAAGGGAATAATTCTTAAAACAGTTTGGTGAATGTGTTTCTGATATTTTGCATAACAGTTTTCACTTCCCAATTATTCCATAGCAACTTTTAAAAATGATGTATAATTATTTTCATAGCTGCCAGCCTACAATCATAAGGAACATGTTGAGATTGCCACATGCCAATCAGTGCTCCCTTCAACTGATCAGTAAGAGAGCATCAGCAATATTTAGTTACTTCCCCATCCATTGATCTTGTTTGAATTTTCATAATCTAGACCTCAGAATCAAATCAAAAGCAGCTTTAAAATCTGCATAGTCTCTGTAAATCTCTGCCCACAGTCTGAAGGTATGCTTTCCAATTAGAACATTGTTTTTCAACCTTGGCAACTTTGAAATACATGGACTTCAACTCCCAGAATCCTTTAACCCCTGTCTGGCTGACTGGGGAATTCTGGAAGTTGAAGTCTACATAAGATAAAGTTGCCAAGGTTGAGAAATGCTGAATTAGAGGTTGCAAAATTAAATTTCTTTGACTACCCTCCGTTAAATCCCGGGACAGGTAAAAAGAAAAATGGAATGGGGCATTCTGGTGCAGCATAAAGCAAATAAAGTAGAATGCTAAACAAGACCTTCCCATACTCAAACTTCTTCTTTTAGGTCTCTTATCTAATGAACTGACCAAAAGAGTAGCCTCTTTTTGGGGGGGGGGGGTGGATGGATGTGGGATATAGACTGAGTTTTCAGTTTGGCAGGTTATGAAACTGATTAATCATATAATTACATGGAAAGCAGTGATAAGAATATAAAGCATTATTTGCAGTTGTAATAGTAAGATAATTATTAACAGTGATGTCATTGAATGCAGGGTTTCCAATATTTATAATATTGATTACGTATGCAGTGCTGGCACACAGTTAAATTGTATAAGTTTTTAACAAACATGTTCTGTAGATGTAGTGAAGAATGAAATCACAGGTCAATTTTTTTTCCTGGAACCAGCAGTTAATAACAACAGCAATTTTCTAATCAGTATGCATTGCAGCAGCAAAACACTGTATCTGATATACTTCAAATACTAAAGCAATGCTGATAACCTGATCTTTTTTCCCCCGTAGAATTGATTTCCACATATTATAGAACTATATCTGCTCTGATTTAGTAACTCTTACCATGATTTGGTAGTTCTATTTAATTAACTCTCTATTACAGATCTATATCTGTTACCATCCCTTAGGTTTATAGCTGATGGGACCATGGAACGATGAATTCTGGATCTTAGCAAGAGAACTCTTCAGGAAGCCATGCTGGATATACATGGTACAGATGAAGAAATTCACATACTTTAACCTTTTGAACATGGACTTATTTACTGCCCAAGATACTTCATAGGCAAGTTAAAGACCTTTTTGAATGGGATACAATGAATATAAGAGAGCTAGATTCATGCAAGTGGTCAAGTCACCAGGCTAAAAACCAGCAGGCTATAGGTTCTAGGTTTTCTTTAGCCATGAAACACCTGGATAACTTTGGGCCAGTCACTTTCTTTCTGAATTCCTGGATATATTTTATTTTATTTTAACTTGTCTACATATAGAGGGAAAAAAGTACTTTAATAAAACTTGTTTCAATGAAGTTTACATTACATAGAACCTATGCCATTACTAAAATTCCTTGTGCCTTGCTGAGCTAATCTTTATTACAGGGGGAAAATTGCCAAATATAATATGGATGCCTATAAAATTATATTCATATTACTCAACTGCTGAAAATGTTTTACTGCAAATTTGCAAAGCTGAATATACAAATAAAGCCATCTGTAAAAAAATGCAAACTGTAATAAAACATTGCCTTATCATGCCTTTTTTTCTTGTATCTGCATTGCTCTGTAAGCTAGTTTATTCTAACTGCAAACCCCAATTTTATGTAAGATTGATGGAATTACTATAATATCCAAGAATATACCTGTCTCTCATAAATATACCTGCTGTAAAAATAACAATCATATTCTGTCTCTGATTTGTTCCATTTGTTTTGGGGGAAAATGTATTAGTGGATAACCTACAATATTCAAATCTTCTGGGATTTTCTATCTAAGTTATCAGTTACTTTACTACTTCAACAAGCTAACCATCATTTTCTTGATTTAGTTTTTTCCAAATCCATGACACAAATAATTTCTAAAAAATATCCACCCCTACTGCCTTCCAGCTTCCAAAATAAATTGGCTCAGCAACTATTTTTGAAGGCAAGGAAGAAAAAAAAGACATTTTATCCTTGCCATTTTGGTTATACAGAAAGAAATAAAATCTCCTTCTGGCCAGAAATAATTCAAAGCTTCTCTGTGGAGTTGGGTTTATATGTTTTTAACAGTTACATAAGAGAAAAAAAATATGCATATGTGTGCAACTCTGGCAGATTTTGAATCAAATGTAAAACCAGCTTCCCAATAAACACCTCTAACTGTAGAGTAGGTGATAAACCACACTTCTAGATGTTTTTCTGAGACAACCTTTTCTGATCCATAATGTTTTGATTCTGCGGAATAACTTGTAACTTGACAGGAAGGATGAAAATATTCTCACTTTGATTTCTGTATTTGGGGAACAAAAATATTCAGATATTGTGGAGACTTCTTAGCTATAGAATGCCTTCTGTTAGATCTATTATATCTTTCTATTTGTCATAAGAATTAATACTGCTAATTCTAACACAAATGCTTAATACAGCATTTTTTTCAAAAATAAAAATGCATTTATCTCTTGTATGGTAACATTTAGCAGCTTCTCTAATTAAAATAAAACAAAATTTGAAAGTTTAGCTAATATGATCTGGTGTTCTTGTGTAATTTCATGATGTTCTGCTATATTTGCACTAATATTTTTATTTAGAAAATACTTTCAGATACTTCACCAATTTCAAATCTGTTTCAGTTCAGAATTTGCACATCAAGAGTAAGGTTTGTTCACTTTTAAGTGACCAATAGAAAGCATGGATTGATCTTCCTTAAGCTGTTATGGTTTATTAAAAAAGGCATGAAAACTTTATTTCTGAAAATGCTCTCCAACTGTGATACTTATTATGTCTTTCCCATCTTATAACCCCCATTCCCATTGCTAACTGTGCCAGTCTGGTGTTCTGGGATCATCTGGATATTATATAATTTGATAGTAGAATGTAATAAAATATAATCTCGATATATTAAGGATTATGAAGTTGAAAAATTCAAACTAGGCCAACCAACAACTTGCAAAGGGAATGCTCTGGTTTTCAAAATTGGTTATGGTTTCTCTATTCATTTCAGGGACTGAGTACACATCTGGAACACTGGAACACACATTATTCCATTGAAATGTTTTGAGGTTACTTAATTAAGATGAAAATGTATTTTTCCCGTGTGTCCTTCAGCTAACGTATTGTTAATAACATCAGTCAGATGTTCTTAATGATTTGAGTTCTACTGCTAATAAAGTATAATTTAACATTTTAAAATATTTAAATCAAAACAGATTTTGATGTTATTATTAACATCATCAGTTATGTTCTTTAAAATTATTTATCAAAATGTAAAAATTACTTCAAAAAATCTTTGCATAGCAACTGAGCAACTGATAACAGTGAATGGCAAATAGACATGATTGATTGACAGACAGTACCATCAAGTCAGTGTAGACTCCTAACATCCACACAGATAGATTTTCTTCATGATTATCTGATCTTTACTGATCTTTCAGGTCTTCCTACAGTTCAATCATTTTCACTGCAACTGAATCCATTCACCTTTCCTTCTACCTTTCCAGTATTATAGACATCTCTAGAGAGTTAGGTCTTTGCATAATTTGTCTGAAGATAGTCTGGTCATTTGTGACCTGGGTGAAAAATCTGGGTTGATTTATTTGAACATCCATATGTTTGCTTTCTTAGCTGTCCATAGAACTCTCAGAATTCTTATCCAACACTAAAATTCAAAGGTGTAATTCTGTTTTATTCTACTATTTCAAAGCCCAATTTTCACTTCCATGGAGTGTTACAGGGAGTACCACGGTTTATGTGATTTTTTTGCCTCTTTGTTGATATAGACTTATTATGCATTTAAATATCTTTTCCAAGGGCTGTTCTATCAAGTGCTAGGTCTTTAATATATTTCTTGACTATTTGTTCCTTTACTATTGATGGCTGATCATAAAATACATAAGTTACCCACCAGTTTAATATCTTCATTGTCATCTCTAAAGCTTGCTGTGCTACCTATTGCAATAATACATTATCTTAAAAGTGTTAGAAGGTTCCGTGGCTTAATTAATTAGTATGGAAAATGCTTTTCATTCTATCTTTGAAACAATATTAAGCAGATTGTGGATTCTGTTTAGCAATTATGTTTTTCTTCTAACAGAAAACCATTTAACCACTTTCTAGAAGCAAGTTCTAAATTAAATAAAAGGTGTAATGATAATAATAATTATTATTACCAACAACTTCATCATTATTTTCTGTTTAAAATTATTTCTGAAGTGATGTATATATTAAAACATTCTATCACATGCCAAAACTGAGTAGTAGAATTGAATGAATTGCATTTTATAATTAAGAATTGTTCCTAAAATGTTATTTAACAATATTCCTTAATATAAGTATTTTGTGCTTGTAAATTAATAGTATTCTTCATCTTGTTCAGATATAAACCTCTTTATGAGTCATAAATTTTACATAGTTTGGAACAGGAAAATAATTACAGGGTTCTACAATTTATTTAGGCTTAAACTGCATTATTTTCTAGAGAATATAGTTATTTTATTAAAGAATATGAAATGGTTCTTAAATCTATTAGTATATGAACTTTAGAATTGTTGAAACTTCTCCACTAACAAAACAGGAAAGTTAACAACAAGCACTTATTAGTAACTGTATTGTCTTTTACAGAACCATGATTTCAGCACAAAGTTACCACAATTAAATTTTCAACAAGTTGAGGACTGCTGCTCATTTATAAAAACTCATTAATTTCTTCATGAGTCCTGCATAATGTAGATAAATCTCAATATAGTACAGGCTGAGCAAAGACTCTGTACTATTTCATATATGGAGAGATAACAAAGGATTTTTATTACCTGCACAATTGTTAACATGTATATGCACAGACTCAAATTCATTACTCTGTAGTCCCGTTACAAGATGGATTGTTAATGAATATTTTTTTCAGACACCAACAGGACTTTTTAAAGACTAATTGTAAATCAGTAAATCAGAACTTTTCCTCCTGATAATGTATTTACTAAGGTCCTATTTGTTGATGGAAAAGCCCCCAGCTCAGTTGCTTCTTTTTTCCTTGTTTAATATTTAATTTTCTGTCCTTGTGATTATGCTTTAAAAACAGGAGAAACACATGTTTACACCAGGCTGCTACAGCTGTCTAGAAAGTGCTTCAAAAGAAGACAAGAGAAATATCATCAAACATTTATCTTTCTGAAAAATATCAAGTGGAGCTTATTGACTTCCTTGCCCTGAACAGAACATTATGACATTTCCCATAATTTCTGGCTATCCCAATTCTTAAATCATTCTCAAAACTGAAATATTTGTGAAGAAATATTTAAGCATTTCTCATTTTACACATTTTTACTTTGAGGTCAAGGAAGTCTTCTGAAGTGGTCTTATAGTTTAAAATAGAAGGACCACCCTTTGTCAAAGAACATGTCAAAATTTCTTGAATTTAAGAACATAGGAAGCTAGTTTATACTAAGTCCAATTAGTATAAAGCCCACCTTCCAATTATTTTCAGTACTTGGTCATAGTAGCAATTAGGTTTTTATTTAGGGGCTTTTACAGCTTTATCTGGAGAAATCAAAGTTTTAACTTTGTATCTTCTGCATGTAAATAGTATTCAACAATGTACATTCAGATTTCGCAAAGATCAATCTTTGGGTTTTATTTTTAGTGAAATTATTTCAATTATTCTGTTTTATATCTAGGATTCCAAGATAAGTCTCCTATCCAGGCATTATCCAAGGCCAGACCCATTTTTTCTGCATCTCACTCTACAATAATTTGTGAAATCTCAGAGATACAGGCATTAATAGTCAAATTTGGCAGGGAAAATGGTTTGGTTTTCAGGTAGAATTCAACCAAACTAGAAACTAATTAAACATTGACAAGACCAGATCTGAATTATTCTTTTCAACTGATTTATTTTTATTACAAATACAGTAAATAATTGATTGTATCTCTCTTAAACATCTATACTATACTATACTATACTATACTATACTATACTACACTACACTACACTACACTACACTACACTACACTACACTACACTACACTACACTATACTATACTATACTATACTATAGTATAAACAGACTTAATAAAAGAGGAAACTGATGAAAACTGTCTTGAATGCATTTGGGTCAATATAAAAGGGGACAAAATGACATTGCCATAGGTATATATTATAGGCCACCCAACCAAACAGAGAAAATAGATGAACTTTTTGCTAGTCAGTTAACTAAGGTGTGTAGGAAGCACATCACGATAGTAATGGGGGACTGTGAGGACCTACCTCAGCTAAGCCACCCAAGAAAGCAGAACTCTTGAAACAGGCATTTTCTCAAAAGGAACTTTTATTAGGGAATAATGACAGTAGGGAATCTGAGAGAAAAACTGGTGAAGCAATATATTAAAAGCAACATTCAATACTCCTCCCCCCAGAGTCTCAGTGTTCATTTGAATCCCAGCCAATCCACAGGTGGCATCATGTTTTGGTAACTGGTCTTTTCAGCAGGCTCCTCAAGATCTTTCTCACTTTCAATTTCTTCTGGCTCCAAGCACAAACCATCTCCCAGATAAGGGAAAGACATTTCATCCCCTGGGGAAAGGGCATCCTGCAGACAGTGCAGAAGCAATCCCAAAAGCTCCCCCTCCCAACAGAATGGCAGGCCATAAAAAAAGGCTACAGAAAGGGAAAAATAGGCATAGGGTTAAAATACATTTCTTTGGGGACCTGACATCAACTGGGAGACAAACTCTGCACCAAGTGGAAGATCAAACAGGTTCCTGGCAAACCTAGCAGACGACTTTGTCTCCCAAAAAGTAGAGAAGGGAACTAGGGGATCAGCCATATTGGACCTAATTCTCACTAACAGAGATGAAATGATAGAAGGTGTTGAAGCCACAGGAACTTTGGGGGGGAGAGTGATCATGCAATATTGGAATTCAACATTATGCAAGCACAAGCAATAGAAGAAAGTCAAACTAGAGTCTTGGACTTTAAGAGAGCTAATTTCAATAAACTTAGAGAGAGATTGGGAATAATTCCATGGATGAGAATCCTTAAGAGGAAAACAACTGAAGAAGCTTGGGAAATTTTGAAAAGTGTGAGTAAATGAAAGAGCGAGGGAGGGGCTTTTGTGAGCAAAGTGTGAGTGAATGAGAGAGAGAGAGGGGGGGGGGCTTTTGCGAGCAAAGTATGAGTGAATGAGAGAGAGAGAGAGAGAGAGAGAGAGAGAGAGAGAGAGGCTTTTGTGAGCAAAATGTGAGTGAATGAGAGAGAGAGAGAGAGAGAGAGAGGCTTTTGTGAGCAAAATGTGAGTGAATGAGAGAGAGAGGCTTTTGTAAGCAAAGTGTGAGTGAATGAGAGAGAGAGAAAAGTTTTTGCAAGCAAAGTATGAGTGAATGAGAATGAGCGAGGGGCTTTTGCTAGTACAGTGTGAGTGAAAGAGAGTGAGAGAGAGGCTTTTGCGAGCAAAGGATGAGCGAAAAAGGGAAAAGTGAGGAAGAGAAGGGAAAAACAAAAGAAAAGGCACTGACTTCTGACTTCCATTGTTTCAGTAGGACCTGAAGTTTTTATTTTTCCATAATATTATAAATGAGCCATTTCTATAACAACAAATGAACCTAACCAGTAAAGCCCAAAATCCCGTCCTGGTGGTACTCGAATATTGTCATGACTTAAAAATGGTATACTGTAATCTGTGAAAAGGTTGAAAAGCCCTGTCCCTTTTGCTTGTCAATTTATCAATCGAGTTGCTCTTTAGAGGAGCAGGTCAAAATTCTGTCAATGGAAATCACAGCATGCACAAAAACATAACCTTTCCTAAAAGCACAATGCATATACAATACACATCTCTATGTAACCACATACTTCTCATAAGCTATTGAAAAGTGATTTATGTTTCCTTTTTGCTGCAATTAGAAGCAAAAACAGAATAGTTCTGTATTCTGTCTAGTGAGAAACCTCATGAAGCTTTCATTCCTCTCCCTTGGGAAAGAAAGCAAATCAGATTTAATTTTTGCTGCCTCAAATAAAGGAGTTCTGCTTTTGCAGAGAGGAAACTAAGAACTACAATATTTGGATATTGAGGAAAATGCAAGACCATGGCTTAGGGTTTCTTTCTAATAAAGGATTTCCATTGTTCAGTTTTTCTTGTTAATTACAGCAATTTTGCTTTTTCCCTTATCCTCTCTCTTCCTCTACTTCTACCTTTCACACACCTTTGTTGTCCACTATATTCTCAGGAATCTTCAAACACCAAAGTTTAAAAGTGTCAATACTCTTTCTATTTTGATTCTTCAAAGCTTAACTTTCACTATAGAATAGAGTAGAATAGAATAGAATAGAATAGAATGGAATGGAATGGAAGAATAGAATAGAATAGAATAGAATAGAATAGAATAGAATAGAATAGAATAGAATAGATGATGGAAGGGACCTTGGAGGTCTTCTAGTCCAGCTCCCTGCTCAAGCTGTCTAAGACAGGTGAATGTCTAGTTTCTTCTTGAAAATCTCCAGTGATGGAGGGCCCATGATTTCTGGGGGAAAGCTGTTCCATTGGTTGATTGTCCTTACTGTCAAGAAGTTTCTCCTTAATTCCAGGTTGCTTCTCTCTTTGGTCAGTTTCCAACCATTGTTTCTCCTTCCATCTGGTGCTTTGGTCCCCTCTGCCTTGTGGCAGCCCCTCAGATACTGGAACACTACTGTCATATCTCCTCTATTTCTTCTTTTCTTTAGACTAGCCAAACCCAAGTCCCATAGCTGTTCTTCATATGTTTTAGTCTCCAAAGGCCTTGCACAGTGTTACAGGGAATAGCATAGCTTATACTAGTGGTTCTCAGACCCTGGGGAGCTGCAATGTCATTACAGGAGTTCCATGAAGGCTTGAAAAAGATATTATCATTTAAATCTTGAGTTAAGTCTTGGTGGTCCCTGGCCTTGGTCAATGGCCACAAAAGGTATTTAAAGGGTGTCTGTGGTGAAGAAAAGTTTAAGAACACTGGCTTACACAATTCTATTCTTTGCAGCTATAGACACAACACAGTATTCAAATACCTTTTTCAAGGCCTTCATGCTGCTATACCAAGTGCTGCTTGGCAGCATATTTCTTGGCTGCTTGTCCCCTTTAAAGTTGATTCTAAAAGGCAGGAGCTATCCACCACTTCAGTTGTCAGTTCTAGTGTTGGTTGTTCTATTTGTTTTCATTAGATTGGTCTTCTTTACATTTGATTTTTGTCCTATTTTTTCACGGATCTCCCTAACTTTTATTATCAGAGCTTACAGATCATTTGGATTTTTTACTGCCAGCATAGTGCAGGTTATTGATCTCCAATTTTAAAACCATGTTCATCTCATTCCATTCCATCTTCTCTTAATATATATTCAACATATACATTGAATAAATAAGGGAAGAGTATACAACCTTGTCTGAGTCCTTCGGTAACCTGGAGACTTAGAATAGGAGAGCATTAACTGGATCTCCTTTCTAGGGAGAATTGATGTGGGGTTGGGGGAGAGGGAAGTAACATTACATTTGTCATAAATCATCATACAAAGAACACAAACTGTGTAACTTTGTAACTACATAAACATTTAATTACACAATTCATGTCATTTGTATAATGACATAATGATGTATGCAATGTCACTGTGAGTGCTTCCAGACACGTATGCTTCTTTCAAATATGTTTTTCTTTTAAAAAAAGCTCTGTTCAAGAATCCCAGGTTGTCTGCTACACAGGAACAGGAGACAATATTCACTTTACATTTTAATGGTATTGTAATGAGAACTCGCCCAATTTACATTTCCCCAAACTATTCATGATCTGCACTGCATGGGAAAATACTGGAACATGCAGAGTTCATCAGCTAATATATGTATTAAATTTTGCCATGAAGTTTGCAGCGCAAAATATGTACAGACTTAAAACTGAATATTTAAGCATTAGAGTTAGTATTCTTGGAAATGTTAATGTAATCCTCCTGTGATCAGGAAACAAGCAAGCTATGTCAAGATATTGTTTTTCTCCTTAGGTAAGATGTTAGTAAGCCTAAATCTGGTAAATTAAAGAGAAAAATGATGTTCACTGGGCTGAAAGTGGCCTTGTAGGTCTTCTGGTTCAACATCCTTGACTATGTCTATTCAGACTTAGTTTAAAAACTTCCAGTATTAGGATCACTCCCAACTCCAGGAAGTATGGTAGGCTGTTCCATTGCTTAACAGTTTTCTTCCTTATTTCAAGAAATTCTTCTTTATTTTAAGTGTGAATCTTCTTTTCATAAAGCTTCTACCTTCTGGTGTTATCCTACCCTCAGGTGCTGTGGAGAATAATATATATTCTTTCCTGTGACAGACTTTTGACAGTCTTTTTTCTCTGCTTAGCCTTCTCGGATAGCCAGAACTTCATGTACTGATTGTAAGCACACTCATGCAGTGCCATCATAACTTTGAATAGTCACTGAATGAGTTAACCAAGGACTTCCTCTACTATAGTAATAGGCCTTTATGGTTATGCAGAACGTAGCTTTTGTTTTTTGCTGTTATTTAAGCAGCCTTCCATAATATAAATATAACATCCAAATATATTGAATTTTAGTTTGTGTTATTCCTGTTAGTGTTTTTGTTGGATGATGGAATACATACTCCAATGCATCTGGAGAACAAAGATTACCTAATTTGGGATTATTGTATTCAATACAATAATTATTTTGCAGTGCTAGGGAAAGGATTAGAGCTAAATTGATTTTATTGCAAAATATGTATGAAATGCAAGGAAACTGTTCCATTTCGCAGCTGAAGTGAGCAAGCTGAAGTGTTAGGAAAAACTTTGTCCAGATTTCTGGATGTTCTTCTTGCTCCAAATATGGGATGAGCTTGTTCCTTTGTCTCAATAATTAATGGGTCGGCATCCATTTATTTACTTGTTGTTTGATTGTTATCCACCTTTTTTTTTACAGAACCTTATGGTGGCATATTTGGTTCTCTCCTTGGCTATTTGCCAAATTTTACAAGAGATCAGTTGAACTAGAAGGCAGCAATTGGCCCTTAAGTAAAGTATATTTGACATTATATTGATTTTTAGGAAAATTACCTTGGTTTTACCCACTCTACTGTCTTAAGTGTTTCACAATTTCTATTTCATATCAGATATCTGTCCTGGATATTTCACATCTTGAAGAGAAAATATTTTGATGGTAGAGCATGATAGCATGATGTTTGTAGGAAGTAAATGTAGAAAGCTACTCAGTTCAAGGTCAGACTGACTAGTCTACTTAGTTAAGTATCCTCTATTGACCAGAAATTCTTCTTCTATCCCAATCCTACCTGCAGAGCTCAGGGACTGAAAGTGAGGCTTCTGTACATTTGCTGCACCTGTGCTCTTATCCTCTAGTCACTTTGACATTTTGGCTCCATCAAATCATTTTTTAAAACTCTCCTTACAGTGAATTGTTTCAATTTATACCCATCCTTTTTTTCTCCCCAACACACAGACCAAGAGCTAGCAGGTGTCTCCACTTGTTTCTGTTCACACACTGCATAATACTGAGCCTACTGCAGTGCCGTAAGATTTGTGTTATTTTCCTTTGTTCAGTTTGCTGTTTCAAAGGTTGCTCAGGGCTGGTTTCACATTGCACAGCAGGTTTCCAGAAGAAAGCAAGAACATCTTGACTTTCTGCACAACATTAAAGTAACTAGAATATGGTATTAACATTCAATTAACCCTTACTTTCTATGAGGCAGCTGCCAAGTGACTGCACAGATTCTTTTAACATGATTTAAAGAGTTAAAGATTTTAAAATGCTTGCTTTCATACAATGACCATTAGCTGGATTAATTAGAATGTTTCATCTTTCTGTTCCTTTCAAACCAAACCATGCTGACACTGTTACCATTTTCACCATGAAATACCCCTGCAGACAATAAGATGAATTCTTTTCCAATCATATACAGTAAGTTATATTCTACATAGTTGCTTGCTTAGTGTATTCAAAAAAAAAGCAAAAACAATTGTTCATATTTTTCTTTTATTGACACTTAGAAAAAGGGGATCTGAATATTTACATAAAACAGAGCTAATTCAATATACAAAGATCCTTACTGCATTATAGTACTTCCAAATATATATGACACAGGGTTTGGAATAATCATCATAATAATCAATATCGAGAGTCACCTCATTATGTTGCTGCTTGAGATAGTGCATGCTGTAAGGTAGATTGGGACTTTTCAATTAGTTAGTATTAGACAACTGAAATATTTTCTTATATAAACAAAAAAAAAATGATCACAAGCAGGCAAAAAAACAATTGGAGAGGAAATTACTTCTAACCTCCTGCCAACTTCTCCCAGTTTCCTTATGGGAAGCTGGCAAGAACATCAGAACTCTTCCTTCCCTCCCTCCTTCCTTCCTTCCTTCCTTCCTCCCTCCCTCCCTCCCTCCCTCCCTCCCTCCCTCCCTCATTCACTCACTCACTCACTCCAGGGGTGGGATTCAACTGGTTCGCACCAGTTGAATCCCAGCAGAACCGGTAGCTAATTTTTTGTTGCCCAGGTCCAGAATGGACTTCCGGAACTGGCATCCACACAGTGAACCAGTTGTTCACATGTTTGAATCCCACCACTGCCTGCCTGCCAACCTCCCTCCCTCCCTCCTTTTTCCTTCTTTCTTTCCTCCTTCCCTCTTCTTCCATCCTTCCTGCCTTTCTCTCTCTTCCTTTCTCTCTCCCCCTCCCTTTCCCCTTCCCTGTTTTTAAACATTTTAACAATAGTAAACCATCCAGAGATGTTGGGAATTAACTATGTATAAATTTAATAAATTATTACTAATAATACAGCCGTAAATCAATCTGACTTACTGGGGCATTGGATAGACCACAAAACACAAATATTTTTGTCTTGAATATTTCACTATTGCTGCCTCTCTAACACTTCCTTTCCCTGTCTAAATACAGTATTAGTCACCAAAGTAAAAAGCTAATATAGGGAGGAGTTGAAGTTGGAAACATTATTACTATCAATGAGGCAAATATATTGGCTGCTGTGATGGAAGATCAGACTGTAAAGGGCAATTTTCAGACTTTAAGTGAGCTGTAGTCACTTATTAAATATAACTATATCCATGTGCACACAGGTAAAGGATAAAATACTATTATTTTAATTATTTGATTCAATCCCCACTTTCCTGCTCTGGCAAACACAATTATAAACATATCAGTGATAATTATATCAAACAGAAAACTAACAGAGGCTTATTGAAATAACATGGAAAAGTGACTCATATTGCCAGTGTAGTGGGACTAGCCAAAAGGCTTTGCGGGAGCCTGGCCGGAAGGAGGAAAGGGCGAGGCTCGAGCAGCTGCGGCCAGTTTGGGCACGGCGGGCGTGGATCATGCAGAAGGAAAGAAAGGGGGAAGAAGAAAGGGGGGTGGGGTGTTTGTTGTTGCCGGGGAGAGACCAGGTGAAGCAAAAGAGGAATATGGGGTTTTATGTGTTCCTTTTCCTCTGAAACAGAGAGAGAGAGAGGGAGAGAGAGCGAGTAGAGTGGAGTTTTATTGCTTTCTTTTGCAGAGGGAATATTCCAAGCAAAGGGAAGAGTGAGAGTGAGAAGAGGGAAGTCTGCTGGGGTTTTAAATTTATGTTTTAACTAGGAAGGAAAGGGGGGATTTGGGATAGAGAGACCTGGGGCTACGAGTGCCGACAGAAGAGAAGGAGAGGCTGGTTGCTTTGGAGACCAGCGGCCATCCAAACTTTGATTATTACCACTTGTGCAAGCTGAAGACATTGTGGGGAGTTGCCCTTGTGGGACAAGCTGTTGCCGTGGGGCACTGACTATCTTCACTAATGCTTACTGCTGTTGCCTGGAGCCAAAGGGTCCCCCTCCTTTTCCAAGCAGCTGATGCAAGTCACCGAATACTCTTTCCACAACTGCCAGGGGGAGCTGATAAACACTGTTGCACACTGACTGCCATGGCCAGGGGCCAGCCATCGTTGTTCCTGTAAACTCTGCTGATGACGAGAACCTGCCTCCCCCTCACTTTGCGTGAGCTCCCGCTAAAAGGGACATTCCACCAATGCCTTGAGAGCACGGCTGCTGGGCCCGACAAACGAGAAAGGGAGGGGGCTGGGAGGGCCTGGGCCCTGGCAGCCCCTGAGGGGTAATGCTACACCAGTAATATAAATGGTTTGCTTTTGCTTTTCATAATGTACCAGTAGCATTACACTCTGTTTCTGCATGTGAATATAACTTCCTTTCACTTATTCAGGTTGAGATCTGAGACTAAAAATGAACCACTTCGATGGGGAAAAAAATAAGGTAATGAAGGATAATCAGGCACTGATATTATTTCAAGGGCATTGTAAACAGGGCCTCTTGGACAAGTTCAGAGTCAACTATGTCTGCAATGCCAAGAGGTTATAAATTACCATGGACTAAAACAACAACACTGTAATTTCTATTCATTAGAAGCACCGATAACACACTGCAAGTCTTTCCAAGTTAGTTTATGTGCTGTCGTAAAGTTCCATATCCAGTCTTTTCACATTTCATCTTAAGGAAGACTCTATGAAATTCAGGAGAGCCCTTGAGTCCTTGCTGGAGACAATGGCATTCAGGATGGTTTCCTACACTGAGAATGATGACTGGATGGATATTTAAAGCATATCAAACATCATGATATATAACAGAATCAGATTCTATGGACATCTCTATCAATAGTATTCTTGACACATGGACGAGAGAACTACATCTGTTCTTTTCTTTGTAGTGGGACTGCATAATGCCTGAGAATGAAAGAACCAAAGCAGATTTTTAATTATAGTATTCTAGTATTTCTATCTGATGGATTACTACTATTAAGACAAAGTAATGTCAAATGCAGCCTTTTTTTCCAAAAAGGCTGCCTACTCCAAAATAATTATTCCACTTCTATAATTTTACTGCTATTTGCCACCTTTTCTGGGGACTCAACTGAAGAAAGCACACATTAACTGAATGGGTTAATGATACAACAAATATACATACAAAATCACAAACCATGCAGATTTTCAAGAAGTAGTCCTATATCTCCAAAGAAAAGATCAGAACCCTAAAAAGTAATACTTCTGTGAGTTACAAATCCTGAAATATATATCCATAGTCAAAGGTTTTCTGAATAAGTCATAAAATAAAAAGCTCTCTTTCTAGTAGTCTTAAATCATCCTGACAGTTTCTATAAGTATAAGCATGGAAGACAAAAATCTTAAAAGGGATGATGAAGAATTAGTTGCCTTCAGACAGAAATACCATAGGATCTGCTTCTTTAATATATGGATTCAATTTTAAGATTCAGATTTAATCACGAAGAGATATGACTGCTCTGTAAAAATAGATTATAGAGGTCATAACTGAATGTCAATGATCAATATGCTATTATTTGGGGAAGAGCAATATTTTGAGTCCAAGAGCTTAGTTTGAAAAACATGGTTCCATAATCTCAAAAACATCCTTCCCCATTTTATTTCCTCCTTTGGCTGAGATTCTGGGAAACAATCCAATATCTGAACAGCAACAGATTATCAAATGCTGTTTGCCAGAATAAATTCTCACATTTCTTTATGACTTTTAGGCTCATTACAAACTTCCACTTTCCTAAACTCATATTCGTTATCATGTCATTATCAACATATTTGGGAATGCCCTCGTGTGACTCCAAAATACATTGCAAAAAAGAGTGCCTTCAAAAATAAGTTTTTTTTCTTTGGACTTGTATACAAATTTAAGTGAAGTCAATATACGGCATATTTTGCATGCTGGAAGATGACATACAAGCTAATCCTGAGATATTCTGATATATTGTCCACATACCTGGAGCAGGATCTTATTCATAAACCAACAGCAATTGATTTTATCAAGTTCTAAGAATCTAAAGACTTCTGACAAATTGAGAATAAGGTGCTTTCTTTCAAAGGGAAGCAGATAAACCTCCAAGTGGCCCCAATGACTCTCAGAGGGCTAATGACCACATGACTGCAAGGAATATAAATCCTTCCATTCCCTATCTTTCAGTCAGAACTGAAGAAGCTTCTCAGATGAGAAGCGAAATGTCTTTTAGGCAAAACAAAAAAGTCCAGTTGCTTTTTGAAGAAAGGGGCAATCATGACTTGGACAACTGAGAATTTCCATAGACACTTAGTGAAGGAGGAAAAACAATGGGCAACTACTAGTCTGTTGCTTTAAAAAGAAACCTTAAAGTAGTAATTACTAGTATACAGGTTGTATATGCCCTGTTACTCCACTGAAATAATTTCTAAAATATTTTCAGTCTTAAAAGAGCTCATTCATAAGATTCTCAAAAAACTAATAATAAAAAATAACATTACATATGTAAATGTTGGTTCATGCAATGGCTGTACTGCTTACCTCAGTCTGTTATTGCTCTAGGATTC
Source organism: Crotalus tigris (assembly GCF_016545835.1). Classification (NCBI taxonomy): domain Eukaryota; kingdom Metazoa; phylum Chordata; class Lepidosauria; order Squamata; family Viperidae; genus Crotalus; species Crotalus tigris. The sequence goes on along the minus strand of NW_024096829.1, from coordinate 30,883 downwards.
ATTGCTGTCATTGAAAGAAGTATTAGTCTATAGTAGCAAAAAGTCAGAAGGTGTCTGGTAGCCCCCTTTTCCAACTAATACATTTTATGGAAAGGCACATATGCTTTCATGAACTGTACTACCCTGTAAGTCGGTGACTAATTATCACAAGTGCCTTGACAGGACACCCCCTGTCAACCACTGCAAAGATTAAGGAGAAACTACCAAATCTTCCCTTTGGAGGTGTGGAGTTGACAGGAGGACATAAAAAAACCTACAATGCCTGATCATGCTCCACATTACCAGCTGCCTTTCTTTCCTTGTTTCATTCCATGTGACAAATTCTCTAGAATTCCTAGAGCAGCTCCATGACAGGGCATTAATGCCAGTAGCAGAAACAGAACTTTAATTCTATGTATTTGTCTCTTCTAATTAGATAAAACAGCTAATTAAGAAGATCAGTTCGGCCTAAAACAATATCAATACACTTTGGATCTAAAATCAACCTTCTCTATAGCCCGGAATGATTAGTTCTGGGGTCTACATGACTCATTCACCCCACTGAAGGCTGTAGGTAGTGTGTTTTTTATCCATGTAACCAGCCTGAGCTTTTTGGGGGACATGCATGTATGGGCATATCTGTTCTGCCAGTGGTAAGTTTACCAAGACATTTCCTGGGACTGCATTGGTTCTCTGTTTTTGTCTAAGTAACTCTTTTTATCTTAAAACATTTGCCTTCCTCATCTAATTCTAACCATTACCTTTTGTTTATTCCTTTGCTATAGAAGGCAAACATTTCCGATAAACACAGGAATTGTTTGTTCCTAGGACTGGAGAAGGATGCTTACTTTTATTAAGGCTTGAAGCAAGAGCAGTCAATAGATTGAGGGTGATGTTTTATTCGAAGTGTGTATTCTACTAACACATTCTGCACAACTCCTCTCTCTCTCAAAGTTATATAGACCCATTAACATAGTATCTTATGTCACAAATACTTTAATGCATCCTTGCGGCGTTCCTTGAAGTAATGAAGTGCTTACAGAGAGGGAGAGAAAACTAAATGACTTGTCCAAAATAATCAGTGAGGCTGTGAAACAGCTCTGTGGAAATTAAAAATGCTGCTAAGACCATTACTTGTGTGCAAGGTAATGATGTTCTGAAAAGTTTAGGCTTTAGCTCATGCTGCTTTTTCAGCCTACAGCAATACCCGTTTTTCTCAATGTGTCCATTCTGTGATGCTCTTCTACACCTCAGCCTAATAATACAGGCTAACAATATACATTACAATGTGGATATATTACATTCTCTTTCAGTTTTGTCTATGAAGACACAGTATATCATTTTCAGTGTATGCATCAACTTGACAGAAAACAAACATAGGAAGTATATAAAAACTACCTTGGGGAAACCTGAAACATAAACTATAAAGGGTGCAGTTGCAGAACTCTAGGATGAATATCACATGCAACTCTTATACTTAGGGCTCGGAGGATCCTCAGAAGATGTCAATCAATAATTTTAGTAAGAAGTAGGAAACTGTTAAATAATTGGAGAGCAATACTTTAGTTGTATGTCATTAATCAAATATTAGTGTAATTAAATGTAAAAATAAATGAAATCAAACCACATCAATTTTTTGCCCTAGCTTTGCTTACATCTGCCTACTTTTCAGAATATGATCCTTGGGGTGGATCACTAAAGCTAAGTGCAAGCCCTTCACTCTCTGGTGATGCATATGCCTGTTCCACATCTAATGGCCCTAGATATTCAATCTCCAGGGCTTCTAGGCAGACAGGAAGACCTGAAAGAACCTTTTATTGTGTTTACCTAATGGCTCAATTAGGTAAGACATGAAACAAGGCAGAGCATCAGAGAGAGCTCTGTATTTCTGTTCTATTACAAAAATTTGTATCTGTAGCCAAGCCTAAATTTAATAGTTAAATCATAAACTGAACCATGGAAAGACTAAGTGGCTCTGGGTTTGGGGTTCTTTAGTCCATTGGGAATTGGTACTTTTGGTCTTGGATGGGGTAGCACTGTGTAATCTGGGTTTTTTCCTGGGCTCCTGCCTGAAGAGCAGGTGGAAGTCACATACTCTTTCAGAAGGTCCTGAAGATGTGTTTTTGCCAGCAGGCCTGGGGAACCCAGAGTGGGATGGAGCCCATTAAATATGTGTGTTGTCACCTGGGAGGGTATATTATTTTATTATTTTTATTATTTTTATTCCTTCTACATTGTGTTTTTATTTTCTGTAAGCTGCCTAGAGTTGCCATGAGGGAGTAGGTGGCTATATAAATTTAAATAAATAAATAAATAAATAAATTTTAAAAAATGATACCTAGCATGAAAATTCTACTTTACAATAAGATATGGGACCACCATCTTGGAAAGCTTCTTTCTCTTGTCACTTATTTTACAAAATACTTCCTCAGAAGGATTTACCTTAAATTAAAAAGGAGAGTGAGAGATGACAAATAAAGAGCAGGCCATTCTACATACTATATATAACACTTCTGAACATCATAAAACTCCACACTTGCCCTCCCCCTCTCAGTCACAAGACTTCTTTCTGGGCGCTTGCATTTAGGATTGGATGCAGCATCCTGCTATCACATGACCACCACTGGCAATGTTTTTGTGCCATTTTCCAGAGGAAAATAGCAAAAACACTAACTGGGTATGTTGGTTTTATTTATTGACTACACGGTTCGTTTAACAACTTCAGGGACTTGCTTTATGACTATCTTAAAAATGGTAATAAAACCAAATCAGATCACATGGCAGCCCTGCTTAATAACTGCCCTTACTTATAAACAAAATTCTGCACCCAATGGTCATAAATCTAGGACTACCTGTAAAAAGGGTAAAACAGTACTTTAAACTGTAGCAGAAATCACATATGTACAGGGAGGAACATGAGTACTGAGTGACATCTTCTGTCTTCTCCTCCCCAAAAATGATTGATGGCACATTCTGGAGATGGGCAATTGGGCAATGCACATAAAATGTAAGACTCTCTTGTTCTTCAGTGCATCTTCTGACTATGTTTAGAATACTCTGTACAGTCTGTTGCCATGGCAATGCAAATTTCCTAACTGTGGAGAAGATGGTTTATTAGCTCAGCTGAATGGGCAAAGGATCCTCCTTTAGAAGTTAAGGAGTGGAAGGAATATGTGTGGAAATGCATATGCAGCCTAATGTATGGAAACCAGAGTTGCTTATACTTAGAGAAGGGTAGGGAAAGGCAATGAATTTTGGTAGAATAAAGCATCTATAGACTTCTCAAAAGTCATGGGAAATTAACTTATAGTAAGCCTGTCATCCCTGTCAATATGATGATGAATGCTTTTATGTTAAAGCTCCAATTGATGAGTCATCTCTGGTTGGTGAGTCTTCATTGCATAATCTTCCTCCCCAGTGATAATGAAGATAACTAAAAATAGTACAGTGTCATTCTCACTGTCAGCCCTTTGAGTTAGGCCAAGTCAAGAAGAATGCATGACAGGGATTTCAAGAATTATTATTATTGTTGTAAATAACAGAATCTTGAAAGCCTGTCCAAGTTTCTCTCTGTCTCATCTTATGTTAAACAAACCAAGGTGGTGGCATTTTGATTTCTTTTGTCACCTTTCCCTAGAACTCATTTTACATGGAGCTATCCTTAGAGAGAATTTAGAAGCTACAGTTGGTGCAGAGTGCAGAGATACTGGCAATTTCTGGGCCCCCAAAGATAGCCCGTGTAACACGAGCTACAATGGCTACTGATCTGCTTCTGGGTGCAATTCATGGTGTTGGAAATCACCTTTAAAGCCTTCATGGCATGGGTCCAGGCTACTTGAAGACTGTCTCATCCAGGAGAAGAGCCTTCTCTGCTGTTGAACCTGCCCTTTGGAATATCTTGCCCTTAAGAATGAGGCCGGCCTCAACCCTCCTTACCTTCCGTAAGAGCTTAAACACTTGGGTCTGCCAATTGGCTTGGGGCTCCAATGGAAGAGTTTCACACTGGGGGTAGCTGATAGATTAACAACAGATTCCACCCCTCCCATTTTCATCATACACCCTCCCCCCATTGTTTTAGCTTTGAATAGTTGATTTTATAGTATTTTGTTTATATTATTATAAATTATACAGTTTCATCTTTTAATACTGTAAGCTGTCCAGAATTACCCTGAGGCACGATGGGTGGATAATACATTTACAAACAAACAAACAATATTTGCTGCAGGCTTGCTTAACCCCTTGCTCATAAACTTGCTTTCGTTTTAAAGAGAAACATATAGAATAGTGTCCCAAAATGCCTCCCTCCCAATAAAATTACTAAAAGGTCATAAAATCTCATGAAGGAATGCCAGACTCTCAAGCTATTCTGCTGCAATGGCATAAAAGTCTTGCTGTCTCATATACAATGTCATGATATTTCACTCATTTCTAATGACTACAATTGACACAAGAGGCATTGTGCAAAAGCAAATAGTGTCTGCAGCAGAAACACATGGGCATTATTCTCCCTGTGTCACAAGCTATTCAAAGGGTTGATAGGGTAGTCCTTCCGGTCTGAAGAAGTCACATTGTGCAGTTCGTCTGTGGACATGGAGGTGGGGGCCTGCAGTCCCATTCTGGAAGTGCAAAGTCTAGCACAATGGGCCCATTGTTGTAGTAACTGTGGGCATAGGAAAACATGGATCCCTTAATCAGGCAGCAGCATAGCAAAAGAACAAACTACAAAAGGTGCAACTGAGATCAAAAGGAGTGAGCACAAGAGAGGGAATAACTGTAGGGATATATCAGTCTCTAAACATAAAACCTTACATTGTTTACAGGGAGAGAAAGAACCTAAACCAGGAGTCCACCTCTAATGATAAAGTTGATGTGAAGAGAAAAGTCTAATTTTGGAGAAACAGATAGCTGAGTTCATGGAGATGTTTGTGGAGTAGATGTTCATTGAGTAAATGAATTTCAAAAGTATTTAATGAAGATTCACCTTCATATGTAAATCAGGTAAAAAAAATACTATTATCACATACCTTGTTTCTTGTGTAATTTTGATAGAAAAACTCATGTAAGATTTGTAGATGTTACCTTAGTATAATATCTTTATAAACTTATACAAATGTACCTAATGCTAATTTTGGCAAAATAAAAAATAGAAGTAACAGTATCTGCCTTCTACCATGAAACTATATTGTTATGAAAATTTCCATGGATCTGTGACCATAATCATCTGCTTATGAGGAACAGAAGGACCTATTTTATTATTCCAGGAAGAGACAAAATGGGAGTCCTTGCTCAGTAAAAGGAGAAAAACACTCTGCCTATTCTCAGAGACATTATATATATTTCCATTGGCTAGTGAAAAAAATATGTTATTAGCTATCAGGCCCAGTTACTATTGGTAGATCACTAATCACACATTAATGAATTCTCACATGAAGCCATTGCATTTATTGTTTCATAGATTAACAGATGTTTAAACAATGCTAAAAATGAATAGCTGATTTGCTAAACAGTATTCTAATATCAACCACTTTTATACCTATGATTTTTTTTTTAGAAAAAGTAATAGTTTTAAGCATGCTGTCACATTAAAAAAAAAAAAAAACTTCCCCTCATCCTGACAGTAACAAAGATGTCCATTTAGAGAAGAATCATCCTTTCAACCCGCAACGTTCTTTTTGCATATGTTTTCAAATTTAGACCACACTTGCAGTCCCTTTGTGGTCTCCTTTCAAATGGTGTCTCTAGGCAAAGAGCCATCTGCAGTAAGCAAAACAAAACCGAAAGTAGAGGCAGATTATGGCGGATGATTTGTTAGTAATTTTATAGGAGAGTTTTATCAATCTCAAGGAGAATTTGAAAAATGGGCACTTGTCTGCCAGGCTCATTGCTCTGGGCTGCTTAGAAGTCTGTCCCTCCTGTGGCCTCATTAACTGTACTCTTACAAGCTAAGCAGCAACACACTGCCCCAGATTTTCACAAGTTGACATTGACATTTCTAACGTACTTTTCAGTCTTCACTGGATCAAAAACAGCCTTCTTTTAAATTTCATAATAACTCCCAAATATCCCCTGTTCAGGCAGTGTAGAGAAAAAAAATGTTGTTAGACATAAGTTTGGGTTCTGATAGAAGAAAATATTTGTAGCTCAGGGTTGAACTGTGAAGCTTGTGGTGCTCTCTTGAACTTGCTTGTTACCAACAACAACCAAGTTCAGAGACCACAAGAACCCCAAAAGTTTGGATAGCCAGATTGGGAGCCATTGGATCAGCCACTATTGATCACACTATTTATGCATGTATTTATTTATTAAATCTATCCATCTCAATTATAAATTGACTCTGGGTGGTTAGGAAATTCTAACATTCTCTGAGGCTTTAGAGTCAATGTGCATCCCAGCTGAATCTTTTATAGCAGGGGTGTCAAACTGCCGGCCTGCAGGCCGGATGCGTCATGCGGAAGCCGCGCCCACCCCATTGCCGGCAATGGCAAAACAGTCCCGATATGTTGCACAACTTCACGTGATGTTGCAAGCTTGACATGTCTGTCTTACAGTGATAAGAAGATGGCCCAACAGGTTTGGATCCACTTGATAAACATCTGATCAATTAGGCTGCAATAGCATTCATCATTTTACATCTATTAGAAATTTGGAGAAGAGCTACAGGCCTTGGGGAACAGGCAGGACCAACAAGATAAAATCATTATATGAAGCAAGAAAACTCTGTTTAGGGGCTGAATGAGGCAGGTTAAATACTAGCTGGTTGAGTTTCTTTCTACCTATTCTCAGTTAGGACAACCAAATCTTGGGCTGCAAAATGCCACATAATTATTAGATGGCAGTACTCTCTAAAAATTATTAGATTCTTAGATTCTTGCTCTCAGCCAGCAATTACTATTACAGGAAATCTCTCCCAATATAAATGGTGACTCTGCTTGCATAGGAACTCTCACCCAAGAAAAAGTATTTCAGTCTCAGCTTTATTGGAATTTTACATGAGCATGAATCAGCCAGAATGCAAAGGTTAAGACAAAGAAGATGGCAAGTTTTAAACCATATATTCCAAATTTATGCAGATTTGTATATTTGTCATGTAGGCTAATTTTAGTTTTGTAGTTTAGAATAAAATCAAAGATGTACTATTTTTCTATTTCCTTTTCAGACAGATACCATTACTGAATAAATGAAACCTTATGATATACAGAAATATGAAATATGAGAACTCTGAATTTGGAATACCTAATTTTTGTCATTATTAAGAATATCTGTATCTGCAATAAACTTTACCATTCTATCTATGCCTCATCTTTGGCTTCTCATGAAAGCTTGTGAATAGGATTTGAAGCTCTTAAAAATATTTTTTGCAGTAGCTTGAATAAAAGCTGAATAGAACAAGTACATGGAGTGATGTTGATTAAAATATTCAGCTTCCATTGCCAATGTTTCTGTTATTCTTATAAAACAGAGACAAAAGAGAAAGACAAGGAATTTTCTTTTTGTGTGGAATTTCAATAACTAGAAGATTGTTCCAGAGAATACTACTCCAGTAAAAGCTTATTCACACTGCCTAATTTCCCCATCACCAGAATGGACAATAATATATATGTATGAGGGTGAAGGTTCGTTCTCCGAGCTTGTGAGTTGGTTCACAAATGTTACGTTACCAGGCTAGGTAACATCTTCAGTACAGTTTAGGGTATGTCAGCATCAGTTTTAAGACCCACTGACCACACGAAGCCCTTATAAATAGAAGAACAGTGACACTGACATACCCTAAACTCTACTGAAAATGTTACCTAGCCTGGTAGCAAAATATTCGGAAACCAACCCACAAGCTCGGAGAACGAACCTTCACCCTCATCCTACAGCCGAGCTACAGATATTCACCACTATTGCGCGCGTGTGCACACACACACACACACACAATGTATATATATATATATATATATATATATATATATATATATATATATATATATATTATGTTTTCTGAGGTTTTCGCGGGTATTTGTATGTAGGTCTTTGGTTGTTCGGGTTTTCTCCCACGTAAAATTGGAAGTGTCTTGGCGACGTTTCGACGAAGTCCCATTCGTCATCTTCAGGCTGGTGCTTTCAGCTTCGTGCCTCGAGCAGCAATGTGTGGTCTTAGCTGTTTCTTCCTTTTAACTGCCAGTGGGGGTATGAACTGATTGGGTGGGAGCTTGGCTGTGTTCTGATTGGGTGGAGGTGTGCTCTGATTGGTTAGGGGCGTGGCTGTGCTCTGATTGGCTGGCTGTGCTCTGATTGGCTGGGGGGTTGGCTGTGCTCTGATTGGCTGGGGGGTTGGCTGTGCTCTGATTGGCTGGGGGAGTGTTCTGTTTGGTTGTGCTCAGGTTAGTCTGAGTTGCAGAGGGATTCAAGATTTTGGGCTGCCCTGCCATTCCTTGGCTTCGCGTTCGTGGTCGTGCTTCCTCTTCATGGAGGGTGTCAGTTTGCTTCATGTATGGATTGGGGGGGTTTAAAGTGGCTAATGATGCAGCTGTGGTCTGGCTTCTGGTTTGTGGTCGTGCCTCATAGTCAGTGTGGCTTTGGGTTTGTTTTTTGCGTGGATGTTTGGTGGTGACCTCCTGTGTGGTTTTTGTGAGTGTGGGTCTGGTATCATTTTTTGTGTTAGGGAGTCGTTTGTCAATGAGGGCGGGTTTCCAAATGGCTGGTAGGCGGGAGGTATCATCTCGCTTGTTCATGCTGTGTGGGCGTTTTTCTATCTCGATGGCTTCTCTGATTATTCTGTTATTAAAATGTTCACTTTTGGCAATGGTTCTGGTATTTTTAAAGTCAATTTCATGTCCTGTGGCTTTAAGGTGTTGGACCAGGGAAGATGTTGGTTCCTCTTTTTTGACTGAGTTCTTATGTTCTTCAATGCGTGCACTTATTCTTCTGTTGGTTTGTCCGATGTATGTGGTGGGACAAGTGGTGCATGGGATTTCGTATACTCCTTGATTTTCTAATTCAATTTTATCTTTGGGGTTTCTAAGGATGGTGGATATTTTTCTGTTTGTGCAGAATGCTGTTTTGATGTTGTGTTTATGGAGGATCTTACTGATTCTGTCTGTGATGCCTTTTATGTATGGGAGGATGGCTTTGCCGTTTTCTTGTTCTTTGTCTTGGATTTTAGTGGGGGTTTCTTTTTGGATTAGGTTTGTAATCTTATTTCTATGGAATCCATTGGATGTTAGTACATTGGTGAGAGTGTGTAGTTCGGGTTTTAGGTGTTGTTCGTCAGCTAAGCGTTTTGTTCTGGAGATGAGTGTCTTGGCTACAGAGTTGATCTGTGCTGGGTGGTGGTGTGAGAGAGCGTGCAGATAGCGGTTTGTGTGTGTTTTCTTCTGGTAGATGGTGTGTCCTAGGGAGCCATTGGATTTCTTGTAGACTAAGACATCCAGGAAGGGAAGTTGGTTGTTAGCTTCTGTTTCCATGGTGAACTGTATTTTGGGGTGTAGGCTGTTGAGGTGTGTGAGGAAGTTGTCCAGTTTTTCTTTCCCATGTGGCCAGATTATGAAGGTGTCGTCTACGTATCTGAGCCAGAGTTTGGGTTTGTGATCCGATTTTTCTAGAGCTTGGGTTTCAAAGTGTTCCATGTAGAGGTTGGCAATGACAGGTGAGAGGGGTGATCCCATGGGTGCTCCTTCTGTTTGTTTGTATTTTTGTCCATTATAGATGAAGTATGTGTTGGATAGGCAGTGGTTGGTCAGATCCATACATGAAGCAAACTGACACCCTCCATGAAGAGGAAGCACGACCACGAACGCGAAGCCAAGGAATGGCAGGGCAGCCCAAAATCTTGAATCCCTCTGCAACTCAGACTAACCTGAGCACAACCAAACAGAACACTCCCCCAGCCAATCAGAGCACAGCCAACCCCCCAGCCAATCAGAGCACAGCCAACCCCCCAGCCAATCAGAGCACAGCCACGCCCCTAACCAATCAGAACACACCTCCACCCAATCAGAACACAGCCAAGCTCCCACCCAATCAGTTCATACCCCCACTGGCAGTTAAAAGGAAGAAACAGCTAAGACCACACATTGCTGCTCGAGGCACGAAGCTGAAAGCACCAGCCTGAAGATGACGAATGGGACTTCGTCGAAACGTCGCCAAGACACTTCCAATTTTACGTGGGAGAAAACCCGAACAACCAAAGACCTACATATATATATATATATATATATATATATATATATATATATATATATATATATATATATTTACAGATAAGAATTTTACAAACATTGCATTTTATTTTTTATTTACTTCTCAAATACAACCCATCTTTTCCTGATGCTTTTTAAATGTGCAGTTTATATTGTTTTAAGGGTTCCTTGGCCAGTGTGCTTTACTTCCTTTATTGTTTAATCCCAGCAATTCATTGTCTAGTTTACAGAAGAAGGAATGCAGCTTTTATTTATTTAAGACAGTTTTGCTGCTTCTATTAAAATTATCCCTCCCCCTCCCATAGAACAGTAGTGGTATAGTGGCTAAGGCACTGGATTAGAAATGGTGAGACCATGAATTCTAGTCTCATCTTGGGCAATAGCTGGGGTCCTTAGATCAGTCAGACTTTCTCTTAGCCCTCTGAAGCAAGCAACAGCAAACCACTTCCAAAACTCTTGCCAGGAAAAGTGCAGGGGTATGTCCTGGAAGTTGCCATGAGTCAAGGCTAATTGGAAGGCACAAACAAACAACTCCCTGCCCTCCATTCCTATAAATTCAATAGTCCATCATTGCATCATTTCCACATTCCCTTGAGTCTTCAGTCACTTAAGGTAAAAGATGCATATATGTATAGTGAGAGTTGTCCATAGAAAGATAATGATTGATCATTGTTTTCCTAGACCAGAAAACTGGGAGGACATAGCAACTGGCAAATTGTCCAAACAGGGGAGCCTGAATCCTTCTCAGTATATTTCCAAAATTGACAGGTTTTTCTTCAAGCCAGTTTAGAGTTGAACTGTCAGGAGCACAAAAAAGAAACAACTTAAAAGTGCAGTATAAATATGACCTAAATCTCAAATTTCAACAATGTGGTAATTAGTTGGGTACCCTCATGTCAGACTCAGTTTTTAGTTCTGTGGGAACAGATATCCATCAATTTGACCTATATTTTTGTCTTTCAGTATAACCTTTCATCCCATCCATCCACATTATCTGCTGTCATCCACATTATTTGCTGTATTCCCAATCAATTTCTCTGAACCCTGTTAAGCCCAGTAGATTTTTTTTTTCTCTAGCTCATACTCTGAATTACATATCCAAAGTATATGAGGTCCCGCTTGCTTATCACTGCTTCAAGAGAGCAGATTGCTTACTTGGTGGAAGACTGTTTGGGTTTTATAGTAGTCCATAGCAACTACAGGTAGCTTTTATATATGACTCCAAATTTATGGCAATATATGCATGGCCTGACTAAATATAAAGGTCATCAAGTAAAGAAGAGATTAATTCCAAATAACCTATTGAGTAGAAGAAGAAAGAAAAGGTAATTTATTACCACAACATGCTGGTCTCTCTTGGTCAATGCTGCCTATTTATTTTTCAGAAGCAGATAATGTAATAATGGTAGTGGGTTTATGACTGCCCTTGTCATTGCACAATAAACTAAGATTCCAAAGAGGAAATTACAATCAAAAGTGCTCCTTCCATAGGGTGATATGTATACTAAGAAGGCAATTATTTTTTTTTTCAAAAAAGGTATAGAAGTGGTATGTTTAATTTTAATTTTTCCATTTTTATGGCATACTCTGAATGTTTGATCAGTTATTGATATTTTCTCACATAGAGGTTCCCGAAGACCCATTCAAGGAAAAAATACAGCAAAACATTATCTGCATTCATTATTTTAATTACCAGTTGTTCTATGTAATTATGCATGCTTTTTCAAATATATGTATAGTGGGTGCTTTTTAAGTTGTTCAGTAATTTATACAATTCTTTGAGAAAGTACAATGTTAGTTTACCCTATTCGGGTCATCAATTGAAGCATCTTTTAAAATAAAAGCGAACAGGATCTTTAACTAATGCATGAACTATATGTCCCAATTTTCATAAAATGACAAAGGATGTAAATTGGCAACAGCATTACCAGCATGAAACACAGAGACAAGATGGAGGGTGCAGTTTTACAAAGCAAATATTCCAGCATAAAGTTCAGTGGTTCAGTTCTAATAAGAAATGTGTTTCTATATTTGTCCTGGCAATTTAGCCCTTAAGAACAAAATGCATTTAGACCAGATAGCAGAAAGAGTAAATATTTATCTCTTGACACTAAAAGAAAGGACAAAGCTGACAGGTTTTTGAGGCACTATGGGGTAAACCATGCCAAATCCATCATGACAAAGAGATAGTAAATGAGATGGGCAAAGTGAAAATGGAACATTAAGAAAGTATGCAAATAGAAGGATTTCATGTTAAGAGAAGCATCAAAATGAAGACAATTTTCTGAGCACAATCAGCTAAAAGCTGCTCTCATTTCAATAAAAAAGACCCTTTTCCACAATCCATGCTGAGTATCTGTCATCTCTAAATGCACTCAAAGACTTCTGGGAGAAAAAATGTTTATGGAAAGACATAAGGAAGACAATGTGGAATTTAAGACACCCCCCCCAAAAAAAAAGAATAGAGCCGAAAAGTGTCAAAAACCCTATGCAATTTTCAGCTTCAAGATCTTGCCCATCTTGAATGGCCCCATAATTGAAATGAATCCTGCAGATTTGCCTGCTTAACTAACGTGTGTGTGTGTGTGTGTGTGTGTGTGTGTGTGTTCCAAAAGTCACATTAGAAAAAATGGCAAGGAAAAAATATAGAATATTGATTAAAATAAATGGCTGATAAAAAATATAATAGTCCTCAACTCTTAGTGGCAGGAATCCCTTGTTCTTCTTGACCCCACCCTAAACTGGGCTGCTGGATTATATTCAGAGAATACAATAAAAGTAGAAAATTTTTGCCATTCCTATTGCCATAAGAGCCTAATAAAGGCTCCAAGCTGCATCTGCTTTGACTCGCTTCCATATTTCCACTAGTGATGCTACTGCATTTTTTTTTTCTGTTGCTTCATTTTCCAGAGGTCCTTCGTAAACCAAGCTTTGTATACCATTAGGCCAGTGTATAGAGACAGTTCGCCTGGATTTGATCTGGCTTGTTCCAAATGGAGCCTAAAGTCTCAGTGGAACTGTGTATCAAAACCTCATAAACCACCTCAACTACATTCTGAAATCTAATTGGCTCCTTTAGGCTTCTGGGGCAGGTTGATTGAATAGATCCAACCTCCCTGAAGAGGGTCAGATGCTGAATAAACTCAGTGAAGTCAACAGGAAAGAATCTGTCCATAGCAAGTATAGAGAGTAAAGCGAATGACCGTGATGAAAGAGGAAGAACTGTTTCCAAAGCCACAAAGAGAAAAAAACATTACTTGAGTCCCAATAATGGAGGTAGGTTACAAAAATAACTTAGGCAGATATCCCTTAATTCACAGGAATATAAAAGGGGGCATGGAAGCCAAATCAGATGTGTAATATTATCTTAGCAGAGCCAATTTAAATAAAAGTAATTTATTTATTTAGGCTTCTGTGGAGTTATATTTCTTGGTCTGGTTCAGTCTGCCATATAGAGCTGACAACAAGGAACTGAGGGTCATCTCCCCTAACATTGTCCCAACACCAAGTCTAAGATATGACATGCTCTCTTCCCACTTGCATAAGCTGGGTGAGATTCATGGTGGCCATGAGCTCCAAACTACCTCCAACTCCATTCCCAAGGAAAGCTGGTTAAAATTTCCCAGAAACATAAACCTAAAGAACCCCACTATCAAGCCAGAGATAACACCAAATAGCATAATAAAGGAAGCATTTTTAGTGGCAATTATTCAGGAAATGGAATAGGTTTAACAGGAAAAAACTATATCAGAAATATTATTTCACTGTTGTCTGCAGTCATTAAAGAAATAAACTCCTAGGCAACCAAAGTTTTGTAAATCTCAGTGAAGCTGAAATTTACCATCCCTTGCCTTATATCAATAATTATAAACTACTGAAAACTCGAACACACTAAAATATGACTCATGTAGCTTGAGGCAAACGTGCCAGCATTTATTTTTAAATCATTCCTGGAGTTCACCTCTATCTGGTCAATTGTGATAGCAGTGAGGCAGGTAATCCATGTCACTGCTGACACATAGCTTGATTTAAAAAAATTCCTACATCACTAACACTAACAGTAGTCCTGGTTATTGGTGACACTCAATCAGTGGAACTTTAAGACAGGAAGTATCATAATGTGGGAAGAGGTAGAACATACGTTCCTTCTTAAGTAAGCAAGGTTCCACAAGGGACAAAACAACAACAACAACAACAATAATGTTAAAGAATGGCAAAACCAATTCAGATTTAGGGAACCCTTTTTATCTATGTAAATCTACTTCAGGAAAATACAGATTGCTGAAGATGTTTGACAAACTGTATGTTGTGATTTTGGGTAAGGTGACCAACCGTCCTCCTTTAGGGAGGACAGTCCTCCTTTTGTGAGTTCTGTCCTCCCTCAAAAAGTGTCCTCCTACATGTCCTCCTTTTCGATATTTGAAGACTAATCTGCAGGGCTTTTTTTTTCCTCACAGAACACTCAGAACGGCGTTCCGGCACCTTTTTTGATGATTTTTTTTTCAACTTTTGCATGAGCTGTGCTACTCCCCCCTATTGGCTTTCGAAAGCCAATAGGAATTGCTGCTGAGCATGCCAAAACACCCGGCTAGCAAACTTTGCACATGCAAGTTGTCTGTATTATTGTTGCAATGAATAAAATGTTTCTTTTATTTATGATATTTTTTCTTCAATTTATTTGTGTCCTCCTTTTCATTGTAAAAAAGTTGGTCACCTTATTTTGGGTTAAAAATAAATTTATGATGAAGTTTTAATTAACTGCCCTATGTCATTGGGAATTGGATGGCATATAAAGTGAATAAATTATTTATTGTTTATTATTATGTTTTCTCAAAATATTTGCTCATAAATTTCTTGTCTAACATAAAACCTTAACTGTTAAATTAAAAAAAATATGAAAAGGATTTATGATTCAGCTGCTATAGTTATCTGAAATGGCCACGTCAGCCCTCCCAGGTAAACCAGGCAGGAAACATAACCAATTGAGCTAATTCTAGGATTACATCAACAGAATCTTACAAGTCTGAAATCTCCTGCCATCTTCTTTACAGTCTGAGAAACCAGGGAGGGTCCCCTTTGAGCTCCTTTCTCTGCCCATTAGGCAACTGAAAAGTATGCCTTCTCTTAGCTGACCATGCCCTTGGGAACCTCCCTTCTCTCATTTTTCAAGGTTTTTTTTTCAAATTCTATCACACTGCTTCAGTTCCTTTTCTACAACTTATATGATAGAAATCTGACAGTGATTTTGTGAATGTTATACTGATTCTCAGACACCCTTTTAGGTTGTTTAGCATGTTAAAGTTAGTGCATCTAATACCCTCCTCCCAAAAGAAAGGAAAGTTGTATTTTAAAATAAATAAATAAATAAATGCATCTGGTAACTGCTAAGCTAATGTAAGAATTAAAACAGAAATCCAGAAAAGGCATTTTAAACAAAGGCCTCCATTCACAATTTCAACATTCTCCTCCTAGATACCAGATCCTTAAAATTTGGCAGGCATCACTGAATCAAATCGATTCCCTCACCCTTACTCAGTCAAGTTTTGATCTTGTATAACTTATTAGTTTGTTCAACAAGGATCAAATGCTAAACTTTTTCTCATCTATAAATTGCATGATTAAGAGCAACACTTTTTGGAGCCCTTAATTATGTTTGAAAAGTATAAGCTTATAAATGTATACATCTACAGAAACAATTAAAAATAAACTAAAATTCAAGAATAATTCAGATGCAATTGTCCTACAATAATTATTTCTGTAAGTGACTCCTAAATAGATGGAAGGTCCTTGTAAATGCAATCTAGTTCAAATAACAAAAAGAGCTTAAATTTTGGTAAATTTATGTTTATAGTTTGGATTTCCTCTCTTAATGAGTTGGGTCAATTTTTTCTTATTAAGCTAATTTCCAAACTTTTTCCTAACATTTTATGAACCATTTCCTGACAGATTAAATGCTGAATATGAAGAAGCTCCATCTCCAGACTAGTTGTTTGAAGACAAAGAAACACAGATAAAGTTTGATTTAACAAAGTCATTATGTCCAATGAAAAAAATAAATAAATAAAAAGAATTCACCGCAGTAACTGATTTTAAAGACTGTTATGTTAGTGTTTACAGGATTTCCTTCCAAGAAAATCACATATTCACATGGATGAAGTGAGCAAGGGTTAAGCTGGACTTGGACATTTAAAGAAGATATGTTCTCAGGCACATGAGTATATCCATGGAACCAGTTTGGTCTAATGCAGGGGTAGGCAACCTTGACTCTTTTATGACTCGTGGACTTCAACTCCCAGAATTCCTGAGTCAGCATGGCTGGTTCAGGAATTCTGGGTATTGAAGTCCACAAGTCATAAAAGAGCCAAGGTTGCCTACCCCTGGTCTAAAGTTTAAAGTACCAGACTAGAAAGTGAGAAATGGTGAGCTCAAGTCCAATTTTAGCCATGAAAACCAGCTGGATGACTTCGGGCCAGTCACTCTCTCAGAGCCTCATTTACAGGGTTATTGTTGGTGGGAAAATAGGAGGAGGAAAGGGGTGTTAGAATGCCTTGAATTATTTTTTAAAATAATAAAGGAAGGGTACAAATAAATAAGTAAAATAAATAAGTGTGCATTCCCTTACATATTCTTCAATGATTCGGGAAGCCTGGGCTACTTAATTTATTTGTACAGTATCTGCATACTATCTACTTATATAACTTATAGAATAAAAATGATATGTCACTGTATAGTATAATCTAAAGAATAGTTCATCCAGCCCAATAAAACCATAAGTACATAATCTATAAATAAATAAATCATATCATCAAAGTTCCTTACAATCAGCACCAAAAGCATGATGAAAGAAGATAGTTTTAGCTACCTTATATAATGGAGTAGTGGCTCAATAAGGGAATTAGGGAGCCATCACTAAGAAGTGCTTCTGGGCCTTTATCCCCTTTACTTCAGGTAAGATAGGACCCCCAGCATCCCCTGGGATGCCCGAAATGAACCATTTTGGTTTGGGAGAAATGGGCCTAAGGTTTTATGGGGGTCACACTATACAGGGTTAGATAGCAAATCTATTAAACCTTTATAGATTAAGAGAAGAAAGCTTTTGGCATCCAATGCAATGCCATTAAGAGCCTCATAAACCTGATCCTGGTTAACTAGCTGACTGTTGCATTTGAACTAGTTACATTTTCTGAATTCTCTTCAAAGATAGTCCCATGTAAAGCACATGGCAGTGGTTTATGCAAAGGGTGTTAAGGGCATGGGTTACTGTTGGAAGGAGTACTGTAATTTAAATGTAGATCCTGAGCTGATATTATTTGGAAAAATTCTTTAGGCCACCTAACTTTCACTGTCTTGTCTACTGAAACAGAAAAGTCAAATTTCCAGAAAAAATAATAAAGTTACAAATATTTATTTAAGTTAAAATTAACTATTCTGCTTTCTTCTCATTCTGATTAGACTTTGTCTATTTAGTTCCTGTAGTATCACATGTGTTATGACTTACTAAAATGAAACCCTCCATTCACTCTCATCAGAGGAACCATATCAAAAACATAATACATAATCTTGTTTACATAAGTTAAATCATGATTAATGTATACCGTATGGGAGTATGTGCTATTACTAACAAATAGTTCCCTCTATGGCAACTGATAATAGGTTTGCAAAACAGACACAAGTTGGCACTTACTAGAAGCACAGGATAAAAGACCAAAACAGAATAATAACCAGCTGGCTAGCAATTTCAAAATTGCAACATTAGCAATTAGAATGAATACAACTTTCAAACAAAAGTTCAAATAGGGCAGCACTATTTGGACAGCTTTCTGAATGGCAATATTTATGCCTGCTTCCTTGTTGGCCTACAATATGAAGCTAAAGCTGCACTTCAACAAAGTAACTTTGTCAACAACTTTAAAAAAGCCATTAAAAGTTCTTGATTGTCTCTCTGTAGAAAGTGGTAAGGACAGGGGAAAGAAGATGTGCTTTTCTCATGTGATGCAGAAAATGCAGGCACTGCTGTGCTGGCTTTACCAGTGTCTCGCTATTGAGCGACCAAGCCAACCTACTTGTTGGCTGCACATCCAGAAATTTGATGCTGGTAACCATCTCCACTGGTGAATTATTAATATACAGAGGAGTATGGCTGTGCCTGCCTTTTCTGAAATCAATAATGATCTCTTTGGTTTTACCAGTGTTTACACCAGTTCACCAAACCCTCAACCTCCTTGCGGTAAGCACCCTCATTGTCATCTTGAATAAGGCCCACTACTGTTGTATCATCTGCAAACTTCACAATATGGTTAGTGGAAAACCTAGCACCACAGTCATGGGTAAACAAGATGAACAGCAGCAGACTTAGGACGCAGCTCTGAGGAGAACCTGTGCTCAAGAAAATGGTGTTAGAAATATTTGTTCCAGCTTGCACATACTGGGGCCTGTTAGTGAGAAAATCAAGAATCTAGTTGCACAAAGGAATATTTAAGCTTAAAAGGCCTAAAAGGTAGATATCCCAATGCACCATTTTGGTGCTTTGTGGCTGAAAAAGTGGCCACAAAAGCCTCACCTAGGAGAAAAATTGTTTGAGCCCACTGAAACTGTAACATAGTTACAGTGGCAACCCTGAAGAAAGCCCCAAGAGAAATAAATCCCATACTATTGACAGTGGCAGGAAGGCAGAAGCAGCATCCATTAGCAGAAGAAATCAACAGGCCAAATTACTGAGAGCAGCAAGAGATCCTACAACAACTGTGCCAAAACCACTGTAGCAGCAGCAATTGAAACCAACAGTGTCAGGACAGCAGGGCAGCATCCATTATAAGTTGATTTAATAGCGGTGAAGAAGAATGTGACAGGACAGCTGATAGGAGCTGGGCTGCCCTGCACAGTCATGCAGAGCTCATCCTGCATGTATAATTTCCTGGAAAAAGTATGTGTGAGGCAGATAAGGCATTAAAAAGATTAAATCCAAGGGGAGTATAGAGAATAGTACATTGGTGGCATGTAGAAGTGAGGTACTGTGACTGAGGATTTGGTATGAATTGTAGATAGAAGATACTGAAGATGCTGAGGTAGACACCAGCTCACAAAGTCTGAAAAGTCATCAGTTCAACAACAAGGGGTGACCAAAGTAGCCAGTCCATGTTAGAAGGTCAGTGACTGAGTGTTATTGACTGGTCGTTTCTGGCAATAATCTCCAAGCAAGGCAAAAATACTAAGAAGACTAGCTGTGGAAAGTTGCAGCATTTAATGAGACAACCAAACCAAACCAACCAACCAACCAACCAACCAACAACAGTCAAGAAGGGTGAGAGGAAGGGCAAGAGAAAACTCTTGTACAGTTTCTTTTTAGTTTTATTCTTAGACACAAGCACTTGATTGTGAAAGTAATTGGCAAAGTATCTTGAGCAAGGAAAGAGGAAAGGAATTGCATTTACTGTATTACCTCCAGGGACAAGGAATCCCAGCATTAGCAAACCAGCAGTCTCTGTCACTATAGGAAAAAAGGAAAAGACAAGGAAAAAAAATATCTTTGGAGTTCTGGCTGGGTGGAAAAATGGGGTAGGGTAGAGACAATTCAGTTTTTTCACAGAGGAGCTTTTAGAAAGTTCATCTGGTTAGGCATAGATTGCCATATTTTAGCTTAGAACAAGCTTTGAAAGTGAAAGTCTGAGAAATATATAATCAGAGAATGGACAGATGAAAAAAAGCAACCTTTTTATGCATCACATTTGTTAAACTATATAAATAAAATTCACCAGGGGGAAAAAAACCCTCTATGTCAGGCTTGTCAAACTTGTGACGTCATATGACATTGCATGACACATTGTGACTTTTCTCTCATTGCTGGCAATGGCGTGGGCACGATTTTGCCATGACGCATCGGGTCCGTCGGTTGGCAGTTTGACATGCCTGCTCTATGTGATTACCATACCAAACCTCGCAATGAAGCAGAAAAATGAAGGAGATGGAAGTAAGAGGAAAATATGGCTACTGTCCTACATAATATAGTCCAACAGCATCAGGAACATTAATTTCAGCCTCATATTCAGATAAGATATCACCAGTGAGAGTACAGTAAATTTTTCAGTGGTAAAACAGGGAGAACAGGCTGTCATATTAGAGGAGAAAAAAACCCAAATTAGAAAATCAGATTGAATTATCAAATGGAATCAGATGGCTCTGAAATGATGGAGATACTTTTGCATACGTGCAAAAATACCTTTTCTGAATTGGTCTTAAAATCCATATGGAATCAATATAATTTTAGAACAAGTGTCAGCATCAAATTCTCCCAATTTATACAACTTGTCTAATTGAGTAAAATCAAACTGCTGAATCAAATCCATTATTCAAATACGATTATACCTGATTATAGAAGCCAACTACTGTCTCTTTCTTGATCCACCTCCATTTGTATACTATAGAGATTTCAATTAATTTCACATCTTCTTCTTGGATGCAGTTCATATATTGGGAATATTGGGAATCAATAACTGAATAAGGACAACAACCTTTGTTCTTCTTTCTTCTTAAGTGGGCTCTTATGTATTGTTAAAACCCTTTAAACCTGTAATAAAATTTGTAATTGTCACCTGATTATTGGCAGTGCATAAGAGGTAATATTTTTAGAATCTTTCTGTAGCTCATGGTAAGCTTCTGATAAATAGCCAAAACATCTTCCAGCCGTTTCCATGAAACCAATTCACTGATTCCAAATGACAGCTTGACCAGTAGTTTCAATCCCACTTTTCTTTTGATACTCTCTATAATTACTCTTTTTTTCACAGTGCTGATAAAAATAATAGTTCACAAATTATTCATAGTCTTTTTTGTTTAGGGGAATAATATATTTTGGATTAATAATAACTAGATCAATGTAATGAGATGGAAATGCAAGTATCCAAGAAAGATTTCCAAATCACTCACAAACAGATATGAATAATAATCTGTTTTCAGCTTATTTTAAATGAAACTTTCTCTTCCATTGTCAATATCATGATATTAGAGAGAAGAAAAGGGTGGGAAGGAATCTGTGTCCAACAACTGTATGATTCCCAAATATTTCCAAGCAAGCATTAAAGAGAATTTTAATGAGAATTTAGATACATTTGATAATACTTATAATTGTTGCTTTCTACCAGCTAGTCATAATGCTAAGGATGGATTCTATCACTCAATGGAAGAATAACTATCTAAGCTGCGGCCATAGGCTTCACTGTCTGAATAATGTATTGTTTTAAAAGCAAAACTGACACAGATTTTAATTTAATTTGGAAGTCACTTTTAGACAATAATATAATATATGAATTTGTACTTCATCCAAATTTGTACCTCTCTACATCAAGTCTTAATATTTCAGTTTTATAGAAATTCTTAAATTAGAACAGACTTTTCATAGTATGGACTATACAACTGAGGAACCACTGGGTCATCATTTCAAAGATAGTCATTGTTTCCTTATGGGAATCTGGAAGGGAGGAAGGGAGGGAGGGAGGGAGAGAGGGAGGGGGGGCATGATAAACAATAAGTACCATCTAGATAATATCTATAATAGTATAAGTATATGGAGAAATATGTGAACCAAAATATAAAAAAAAACAAGATTAAGGAAGAGATCATATAGAATATTATTTTTTTTATTTTGAACCTTTTGGCTTTAAACCTTTTACCTATAGCACTAAAAGTATACCCACTACTCAAAACACAATTTATACATCCTATGTAGAGTTTGAGCATTTACCTTTATATATGTTCATGTGTCTGCAATTGTATTCATGCAGACCAAGAACTTCATTATGGTTTAATTGCAATACTAAATTGTATTAGCTCCCTTTCCATAGTAACTATGTTCAAATGTTGTAGAATAGTGTATCATCTTTTGAACTGTACCACAACTCTGCCACAATCAGCCACAGTTATTGAAGAAAGTTTTCTGAAAACCACTCTGCTTTAGCATTTTCTCAAAACAGGTGTATTCTATTGCTCAGTGGGCACAATTCAAAGATAAGGACTTTGAAAAGGGTATGAGATACTACACATGCAGCCATTTTGTCTAGCTACAGATTCACAAAGTGCAGTGTTCATAGGAAATGTGACAGTCAGCAGCGTTTTGGTCAATATGTAATCAAAAGTTGGCAACAAATGTTAAGAGCACACTGTGTGTGTTTACAAAGATCAGCATGCTTAGTGGAACTATTATATATTAACTATGTATAATCCTGTAAGGGGAATCTATGCCTACCTTCTAAATACACTGTATGCAGTGTTTAGATAAAATGTGTTCTGTGGACTAACATTTGCAATGAGATACTATATTTTTTTTTATAAGAAGCATCATCTCCAGCAAAGCAGCTATTAGTTTTTCTTTTTAACACAAAAGCATTATTATAAACATTTTTTTGAGTTTCAAAGATTCATGGCAGAATAGATAAAACAGTCTGGATAAAGAAATCATTACAACTAATGGTGCTATTAATCATGTTTATTATTGATGAGAGAAGGAGAGAGAGAGCACACATCAGCATCTATTATTCCCTTCCATGCTAACTGAGCACATTCTACAGCCTCTAGAGATTACACACATCCAGAAATGTCCTGTAAAAAGTACCATTCAGCCATTACGTTATCTAGAGAACTCAATTGGTGAGGACTGTTTCTTTTGTCCTGACCTCATCAATGTCACTCAGTGATATCAGCCTAATGGAGACATCATTGTGCATTGCAATGGCAATTTTTGGAAAAGACTTTCTTGCTGCAGATACCCAAGTTAAATGTACTGCTGAATTGATGGATTACAGCAATAGGGAGATTATTGTATCTGAGCAGCATTCTGGATAACATAATGACTGAACAGCCTAGGATCATTATTTTACTATGGGATCTGTGCTAAATGACTTAATGTCCCATTAAGTAAAATAGGATAAAGGAATCTGTAGAGGTTGGACCATGACTTCTGCAATGAGGTAGAAGTACTCCTACATGGAAAAAAACATTTCATAATCTGGATCCAATTGAATATCTCCTCTCTTCTTAAATGTAATAAGCTAGGAAGGTCAGAGTTCAAGCAAATAACTTGTCAAAAAGAATCTGAACAGAACTGCTGTACTCTGATCTATCAAACCTATGACCTTATAACTAAAGTGATCAATTTTTATTGTCACAATATCAAGTCAACATTCCGCAGTACACTAAGAGAGTTTATGTAATTGCATCTATTTATTACTAGTATAATGGAATCCACTGAATATCTTTCCTTAGCAGAAATGAATGGGATTTTCTCTCTATTACAGCCTTTCATGGCAGTCTTGTGAGGTAATCCAGGCAAGAAACACAGCCAAGAGTACTATCTCTATCTTTGTTTTAAGGCTATATTATCTTGCAAATTTGTCTTCCCTTTGCCTTTACAATCCAAGAAATGTTGTTTCTGAGAGTTTTGCCATATCTCTATTCCTTCTGTGCAGTCTAGATTGCAGCTCCTCCTTCTATTTCCAATGCATATTTCCACAAACCATTATATCTTGTGATGTTCCAAAATTTGCCTCAGGATTGGAGAAAGCCTCCAAAGCAGATTTAGAAAATGTAAGTGATTATAAAGGAGAAGAAAGGACCAACAATTGTTATAAAGCCTCTCCTTATGATACTAGAGGCAAACAAATGCTAAATAGTATAATAATAATAGGTAGACAAAATGCCAAATCCAGTCTGAACATCTGGCTGACTGTGCGATGATCCATAATAATAATAATAATAATAATAATAATAATAATAATAATAATAATAATAATTGTCGATAAGAAAGACAAAAAAGTCTGGATAGTGGATGTGGCAGTGCCTGGAGACCGCAGAATAGAAGAGAAAGAACTGGAGAAGGTAACAAAATACAAAGACCTACAAATAGAAATAGAAAGACTGTGGCAAAAGCAAGCAAGGGTAGTACCAATAGTCATAGGCTCCTTGGGTGCAATTCCAAAACAACTGGAGCACCACTTGAACACCATTGGCATTGACAAATTCGCTATTAGTCAATTGCAAAAGGCAGCCTTATTAGGAACTGCTTCCATCCTGCGCCGATATCTGTAATACCATCAAACATCCACATCTGCCTATCCCAGGTCCTGGGTAAGGACTCGATAGGTAGACAAAATGCCAAATCCAGTCTGAACATCTGGCTGACTGTGCGATGATCGATAATAATAAAAATTCAAAATGCCATACCGGCTTGGATGTTGCCTGGGTTAACAAGGTCCGCACTAGATATTGGAGTTTTTGGATATCTGGTGAAATATGGGTTACAGGACTCAGGACTGTTGGCTGAGCAACCAGGGCCAGCAGCTGCAGAACTACTGGAAGAAAAGGTGTTTACCCGTCGCAGATACACAGTGATGGAAAACAAAGAAATAATGATCTGTTACTACAGATCAAGTACAACAAGAAGAGGATATCTAAAACGAATGCACCAGTTCTGGAAAGAACAACATCCAGAATCAGAAATAACAGAACAGAGACTAGCAGATCAATGCCGATTTATAATACGAAATAAAGTATTCACAGAAACAGAATTGGATGAACTGCAAAGGTTTACCCAGGGCAAAGAAATCAAAGCCTTACCAGAAGTAATTCAGAATGTAGAGGCAAACCAGAGGGAGTTGGCAGTGAAGGAATCCAGCAGAGATATACAACTGTTCTCATTTGGAAACTAGGCACCTCTTCCTCAGGAAGAACAAAACCCTCTAACTAAAGAAATAAAAGAATTGAAACAAAGAATAACTGAGCATCTAGAACAGCACAAAAACAACAGAATGAGGCTTCCTGCATTGAAGCTTGTTCCAAAGAAACAGCTAGCACAAGCATTAAAAGATGCAAATACTGCAATATCAAGTATAAGCACCAATTCACTGCAAGAAACAAACCAACTAATGTGCAGCACAGCTGCAGTTATAACAGAATACCTGGGATGCAAAATCAACAAAAAAGAAAAACAAACAAACAGTGCACCAGAAAAATGGAAGGTTAGACTAGAAAATAAGATCAGCAAGTTAAGATCACATGCAAGCAAGCTAGAACAGATGAAAGAAAAGAAGCTGAAGAACAAGAAGACCAAAGAATATCTAATCAAGAAATACCACCTAGGAACAAGGAAGATCAAGGAAGCACTGGAAATAATAAAGCAACAAATAACAGCTATAGCCAGGAAAATCAGTAGATATGAAGCTCGAATTGCAAACTATAGGCAGAACCTCCAATTTCAATCCAATCAGAAACATTTCTACCAATCCATCAATGGAGAAACTGAAATGAATCAGTCAGTACCTGACAAGGAAGAATCAGTGCAGTTCTGGAAGCAGATATGGGATAACCCAAAGAAAAACAACAAGGATGTGGCTTGGTTAAAAGAGGTGGATGCAAATAAAACAGAAGTTGAAATGAAATAACTAGTAATAACAACAAAAATGGTAGAAAAAAGAGCAAGGAAAATCAAAAATTGGTCAGCACCAGGTGAAGATGAACTGCATGGGTTTTGATTGAAACATCTAACTGTTATAAACCCATTCATTGCCAAGCAGTTCAACAATATACTACAAGGAGGAGAAATTGAAAAGTGGCTAACAACTGGGAAAACCTACCTAATAATGAAAAATCCAGCAAAAGGGGCAACACCAGGTAACTACAGGCCAATTACCTGCTTACCAACAACTTTCAAATTACTAACTGGTGTAGTAGCTGATGCAGTGCAACAGCATCTAATTGAAAACAATCTCTTTCCACCTGAGCAGAAAGGAAACCGCCCCAACAGCAGAGGAACAAAAGATCAACTCCTAATAGACAAAATGATCTTGGAAAACTGCAAGAAAAGGAAAACCAACCTGAATGTGGCATGGATTGACTACAAAAAGGCATACAAGAAGAATATCTGAAGAACAATGATGAAGATGCACTGAAATTAGTGTATCAGGAAGGCTTACTGACTACTGGAGAGACCAAACTGGCCTACAAGAAAGACCAAATGAAGAACAGAATAGAGGCATGGGAAGACAAAGCACTACATGGCCAATATGTTAAAAAAATAGCTGGGAAAGCAGATAATAACAAGACCTGGCAATGGCTAAGAGCAGGAAAATTGAAGAAAGAGACCGAGGGACTAATTCTGGCTGCACAAGACCAAGCCTTAAGGACAAATGCATATAAAGTCAAAATTGAGAAGACAGCAACAGACAGTAAGTGCCGCCTATGCAAAGAAGCTGAAGAAACAGTGGACCATCTGGTAAGCTGCTGCAAGAAGATCACACAGACTGACTACAAGCAGCGGCATGACAAAGTAGCAACAATGGTGCATTGGAAGATCTGCAAGAAATATCATTTGCCTGTAAGCAAAAACTGGTGGGATCATGAAACAGAGAAAGTCATAGAAAATGTAAAATTAAACTGCTCTGGGACTTCAGAATTCAAACAGACAAGCACCTGCAACATAATACCCTGGACTTAACAATTGTCAATAAGAAAGACAAAAAAGTCTGGATAGTGGAGGTGGCAGTGTCTGGAGACAGCAGAATAGATGAGAAAGAACTGGAGAAGATAACAAAATACAAAGACCTACAAATAGAAATAGAAAGACTGTGGCAAAAGCAAGCAAGGGTAGTACCAATAGTCATAGGCTCCTTGGGTGCAATCCCAAAACAACTGGAGCACCACTTGAACACCATTGGCATTGACAAATTCGCTATTAGTCAATTGCAAAAGGCGGCCTTATTAGGAACTGCTTCCATCCTGCGACGATATCTGTAATACCATCAAACATCCACATCTGCCTATCCCAGGTCCTGGGTAAGGACTCGATAGGTAGACAAAATGCCAAATCCAGTCTGAACATCTGGCTGACTGTGCGATGATCCAAATAATATAATAATAATAATAATAATAATAATAATAATAATAATAATAATAATAATAATAATAAAAATCCAGCAAAAGGGGCAACACCAGGTAACTACAGGCCAATTACCTGCTTACCAACAACTTTCAAATTACTAACTGGTGTGGTAGCTGATGCAGTACAACAGCATCTAGTTGAAAACAATCTCTTTCCACCTGAGCAGAAAGGAAACCGCCCCAATAGCAGAGGAACAAAAGATCAACTCCTAATAGACAAAATGATCTTGGAAAACTGCAAGAGAAGGAAGACCAACCTGAATGTGGCATGGATTGACTACAAAAAGGCATTTGACTCTCTGCCACATGATTGGATAATCAAGTGCCTAGAAATAACAGGAGTCAGTAGAAACATCAGAAAATTTGTGCAAAGATCGATGGCACAATGGAAGACACAGTTGCAGATCAATGGTGAGAGGCTGGGAGAGGTTAATATCAAGAGAGGAATATTTCAAGGAGATTCATTATCACCATTACTATTTGTTATTGCACTGTTTCCTCTGTCAACAATACTGAATAACTCAGGACATGGTTATCAAACATCAAAAACATCTGCTAGACTATCCCACCTCCTTTACATGGATGATCTGAAGCTGTATGGAAAAACATCATCTGAAATAGAATCGCTGCTCAACACTGTCCGTATATATAGCCAAGATATTGTAATGGAGTTTGGCTTGGACAAATGTGCCACACTTACTATCAAACAAGGAAAAATAATGAAAACTGAAGGAATCAAGATGCCCCACGAAAATAACATTAAGAGTCTGGATGAGGAAGAGTACTACAAATACTTGGGTATCCTTCAAGCTGACAACATCAAGCACACTGAAGTCAAGAAAAAGATTAGAGGTGAATACATCAAGAGAGTGAAGAAGATCTTAAAATCCAAACTCAATGGAGGAAATACCATAAAGGCAATCAACACCTGGGCAATCCCAGTCATTAGGTACACAGCTGGAATAGTGGACTGGACTCAAGCAGAACTAAAAGCAATGGATAGGCAGACCAGAAAAATAATGACAATGAATCATGCCTTCATCCACGCAGTGACATTGACAGACTTTATCTACCAAGGCAAATAGGTGGGCGTGGAATGCTACAAGTACATCAGATGGTTGAAGAAGAAAAAATGGCTTTGGAAGAATATCTGAAGAACAATGATGAAGATGCACTGAAATTAGTATATCAGGAAGGCTTACTAACTACTGGAGAGACCAAACTGGCCTACAAGAAAGACCAAATGAAGAACAGAATAGAGGCATGGGAAGACAAAGCACTACATGGCCAATACATGAAAAAAATAGCTGGGAAAGCAGATAATAATAAAACCTGGCAATGGCTAAGAGCAGGAAAATTGAAGAAAGAGACCGAGGGACTAATTCTGGCTGCACAAGACCAAGCCTTAAGGACAAATGCATACAAAGTCAAAATTGAGAAGACAGCAACAGACAGTAAGTGCCGCCTATGCAAAGAAGCTGAAGAAACAGTGGACCACTTGGTAAGCTGTTGCAAGAAGATTGCACAGACTGACTACAAGCAGCGGCATGACAAAGTAGCAACAATGGTGCATTGGAAGATCTGCAAAAAATATCATTTGCCTGTAAGCAAAAACTGGTGGGATCATAAAATAGAGAAAGTCATAGAAAATGATAAAATTAAACTGCTCTGGGACTTCAGAATTCAAACAGACAAGCACCTGCAACATAACACCCCAGACTTAACAATTGTCGATAAGAAAGACAAAAAAGTCTGGATAGTGGACGTGGCAGTGCCTGGAGATAGCAGAATAGAAGAGAAAGAACTGGAGAAGATAACAAAATACAAAGACCTACAAATAGAAATAGAAAGACTGTGGCAAAAGCAAGCAAGGGTAGTACCAATAGTCATAGGCTCCTTGGGTGCAATCCCAAAACAACTGGATCACCACTTGAACACCATTGGCATTGACAAATTCGCTATTAGTCAATTGCAAAAGGCGGCCTTATTAGGAACTGCTTCCATCCTGCGACGATATCTGTAATACCATCAAACATCCACATCTGCCTATCCCAGGTCCTGGGTATGGACTCGATAGGTAGACAAAATGCCAAATCCAGTCTGAACATCTGGCTGACTGTGCGATGATCGATAATAATAATAATAAGTGGTAGCTGATGCAGTGCAACAGCATCTAGTTGAAAACAATCTCTTTCCACCTAAGCAGAAAGGAAACCGCCCCAATAGCAGAGGAACAAAAGATCAACTCCTAATAGACAAAATGATCTTGGAAAACTGCAAGAGAAGGAAGACCAACCTGAATGTGGCATGGATTGACTACAAAAAGGCATTTGACTCTCTGCCACATGATTGGATAATAAAGTGCCTAGAAATAACAGGAGTCAGTAGAAACATCAGAAAATTTGTGCAAAGATCGATGGCACAATGGAAGACACAGTTGCAGATCAATGGTGAGAGGCTGGGAGAGGTTAATATCAAGAGAGGAATATTTCAAGGAGATTCATTATCACCATTACTATTTGTTATTGCACTGTTTCCTCTGTCAACAATACTGAATAACTCAGGACATGGCTATCAAACATCAAAAACATCTGCCAGACTATCCCACCTCCTTTACATGGATGATCTGAAGCTGTATGGAAAAACATCATCTGAAATAGAATCGCTGCTCAACACTGTCCGTATATATAGCCAAGATATTGTAATGGAGTTTGGCTTGGACAAATGTGCCACACTTACTATCAAACAAGGAAAAATAATGAAAACTGAAGGAATCAAGATGCCCACGAAAATAACATTAAGAGTCTGGATGAGGAAGAGTACTACAAATATTTGGGTATCCTTCAAGCTGACAACATCAAGCACACTGAAGTCAAAAAAAAGATTAGAGGTGAATACATCAAGAGAGTGAAGAAGATCTTAAAGTCCAAACTCAATGGAGGAAATACCATAAAGGCAATCAACACCTGGGCAATCCCAGTCATTAGGTACACAGCTGGAATAGTGGACTGGACTCAAGCAGAACTAAAAGCAATGGATAGGCAGACCAGAAAAATAATGACAATGAATCATGCCCTTCATCCACGCAGTGACATTGATAGACTTTATCTACCAAGGCAAATAGGTGGCGTGGAATCTACAAGTACATCAGATGGTTGAAGAAGAAAAAATGGCTTTGGAAGAATATCTGAAGAACAATGATGAAGATGCACTGAAATTAGTATATCAGGAAGGCTTACTAACTACTGGAGAGACCAAACTGGCCTACAAGAAAGACCAAATGAAGAACAGAATAGAGGCATGGGAAGACAAAGCACTACATGGCCAATACATGAAAAAAATAGCTGGGAAAGCAGATAACAATAAAACCTGGCAATGGCTAAGAGCAGGAAAATTGAAGACAGAGACCGAGGGACTAATTCTGGCTGCACAAGACCAAGCCTTAAGAACAAATGCATACAAAGTCAAAATTGAGAAGACAGCACCAGACAGTAAGTGCCGCCTATGCAAAGAAGCTGAAGAAACAGTGGACCACTTGGTAAGCTGTTGCAAGAAGATTGCACAAACTGATTACAAGCAGTGGCATGACAAAGTAGCAATAATGGTGCATTGGAAGATCTGCAAAAAAATATCATTTGCCTGTAAGCAAAAACTGGTGGGATCATAAAATAGAGAAAGTCATAGAAAATGATAAAATTAAACTGCTCTGGGACTTCAGAATTCAAACAGACAAGCACCTGCAACATAACACCCCAGACTTAACAATTGTCGTAAGAAAGACAAAAAAGTCTGGATAG